>NW_009719954.1:0-9735 GCF_000703405.1 Apaloderma vittatum | reverse complement strand
TCCCTGAGATCCACCCTGACCCTCCCCTGACGCAGTTTCAGGCCGGGCCCTCTTGTCCTGTCACTGGGTGCCCGGGAGAAGAGCCCGACCCCACCTGACTGCACCCTCCCTGCAAGGAGTTGTAGAGAGTGAGAAGGTCCCCCTGAGTCTCCTCTTCTCCAGCTGAACACCCCCAGCTCCCTCAGCCTCTCCTCACAGGACTTTCCCTCCAGTCCCTTCCCCAGCCTCGTTGCTCTCCTCTGGACCCGCTCCAGCCCCTCAAGATCTTTCTTGCAGTGAGGGGCCCAGCCCTGCACACAGGGCTCGAGGGGAGGCCTCCCCAGGGCTGAGCACAGGGGCAGAATCACATCCCTGCTCCTGCTGGCCACACTGTTCCTGACACAGGCCAGGATGCCATTGGCCTTCCGGGCCACCTGGGCACACTGCTGGCTCCTGTTCAACCAGTTGTCACCCAGTACTATCAGATTATCCAGTCCAGCTCATCTGCCAGAGCAGGTTTATCTAGAGCAGGTTATCGACATCCTCAGCTCAGTTTCTCCATCCACTGAAATCATGGGGTGTTTCCACATCCATGCTTTGGTTTGCTCCTTTTCTGTTTTCTTTAGAGAAGCATCCCTACTCAAAATGAGGCATCAGGAAGTGAAAAAGGAGGATTGGCAAGGATGGCAGGCAATGGTGTGCCAGATGACAACCTTTTTCACCACAATCCACTGTCATACACAAGGAACAACACAGCTAAAAAACAATCTGGAGCATCTTTGTTGGTGCTACTGTGTTTTCAGTAGTTTTTCTTTATTTGAATTTTATTTTGATTAAATTCTCCAAAACTGAACCTTCTGAGACTGACTTTAGATGATTAAGTCAGATTATCCATTTTACTATTAAAAGGTCTTTTCACATATTCCAAGAACTGTCCTCATCTGACTTATCCCAGTTGTAAACCTTTTCAATTATGCTAAATATTCTCAGCACATCTATAAATATTTGCAGATTTATGTTCTCACGTCTTCATGTGCCAAACCATACATATTTAACATTTTGATCTCAAAAAATCAATTCTCTCCATCTGTAAGCTACTTTCTGCTGCTCCTCCATGAACCCACTGCAGCATTTTACCATTAGCAGAGTTTAAGTTTAGCAAGATTATTTTAACTATTGGACGTAACCTCCCATTTGCCATGGGTTCCCACTTGGTAGAATCTACACTGAGCTCAGTGGTGTGTGTATAAATAAAGAACATATTCTACAAAGACATCCAGATCTGAGAAGATTAAAAAATGGTTATTAAATTAATTGCTTGACAGATTTCTCTAATGGTTTATTGGTCAAAATGAGAGCTTTATTAGTAGTTGAATTTGCCTGCTTTCCATTTTGACTGGCTTTTATTATTACTAATATTAATTAACAAAATGGTGAATTTAATACTAATTATTTCCTCCATGTAGAAACATCCATGCATTTTAAACAGGTCATATCTTAGCCTTCCTCCACCCAAAAGAGTTTTGCTTCACCTTCTAAGTATTATGACATCTGGACGCTGACACAATGAGAAACCGAATAGAAACAGCTGCTGTAGTGAAAATGTGGGCAACCCTAGAAACTGGAATGGAAATTCTGATAATTATGTTTGATGTTATTAAGACCCAAAGTTCTACGGATCAAGCTGAGGATCTCCTCAGAACCCTCAACATAGTCAAGATTGCATTTTTTCATTTTCCAAACACTTTGGTGAAACCAAGTTGGAAAAACTGGATTCAAACTTTAAATACAAATCAATAGAAAGTGTTAGACTAGGGAGTGTGCTGCAGGCTTTATTATGGCCTAATGCCTTCCTTACAAACCCAAAACAATTCATTAAATGATATATATTAATGGCACAAAGGAAAATTAACTTGAACCTACTATTAGATGAACTGACACTTTGAATTTAACAGCGTGAGACCTGCTGCAGTTCCTTTTTTTTTTTTCTCTCACCCAATTAGAAAAAAGTCTAAGCCTCTGCACTTGCCACAAGAGAACTGCAGCTGATGTCTTGTCAGCTTTATGGTAGTTTTAATAGAGGAAGAAAACGCTAATGTCTCAGGAAAAAAAAGAAACAAAAAAAAAAACAAAAAATCCCCACTACCTTGGAATTTGTAGAATTTACAAGCAAGAATGTTCTTACACATCTGGTTTCTGAACTTTGCCCCAAAGTGAAGGCAGTGTCCCTGCTGCACTGCGGATTGACCTACATATTCAGACCATTTCACCACCTTTTGGAGGCTCCATCCCTGGAGACACTCAAGGTCAGGCTGGATGGGGCTCTGAGCAACCTGATCTAGCGAGAGATGTCCCTGCTCACTGCAGGAGGTTGGACTAGATGGCCTTTAAAGTTCCCTTCCAATCCAATGCATTCTATGATTTTTCTAACTTCTGTAGAAAGCTTTTCTTAAGACACTTTTGTACTGACGGCATAATGGCAAGGGACACAAGGAGACCAACAGCCACGTCACAGACTTTACTTGAATTCTTATCAAACAGGTAGAGGGAAAAAGTAATTCCTCCGACATTTTTTCATGCTCTCTGCTCTTTGATAAAAACAATAAGGATGGAAGGTCTAGCTGAGGGGCGTTCCTGACCATGGCAGGGAGGTTGGATTAGAAGACCTCTAAGGTCCCTTCCAACCTAGGCCATTCCATGATTCTGTGACACTCTGCACCCACCAAAATTGGCAGACAATGTCTTTAAGAGAATTCACATGTATAAAGGAGATAGTTCTGACAACCTAGCTAGCACAAGCTTCAACGTAAGACTTTCTTCGAGCTAACAGTCTGTCAAAATGAAGAGGTATATCACAGGGAACTGCCAATGGAATGCTTTCCTTACGCTGAAGCAGTAACATCAGACCTCCGCTGGCAGTCTATAATCTGCTGGTAGCTGCACTGTTCTGAGGCCTTGAAATGACATCACTAGTTTTGGGGCTAAGACCTGATAAAGAATCAAATAATGTGTCTGATCACAGAAGACAATGAATATAATTTTATTATATAGATTTACCTGCGTTTCATGCTAAATAAAAGCAAATAGATCCCCGAAGCCCTTTAAAGACTTTGGTGATCCGCAGTGCAGTGAGCTGTAGGACAGTCTGAGAAAACCTTCAGCATTCACTCATTCTCTTTAATATCCTATGTCTGGGTTGCTTTGAACACCTATATTCTTGATGATGCATCATGGGACAATCATATCCAAGCAAGTACAAACAAGAAGAATCAAGGATTACGGGTAACATTATTAGAGGGAAACAACTGCCCAGCACAAGTCTTTTTGGATGCAGGCGGCTGAGTGAGAATAGGTTGATACACCCAGTGAAAATCCTTGGAGCAGATTACAGCCATTCACTGACAGAACATCATCTCGTCCAAGAGGAGAGCTGACATCTGAATCAGAATTAGGCAACGGATTAGGCATGGCAGCATGCTGAGGGCCACATCAGGCTAACCATGGGGATCTTATTAACTTAGAGAAATATCTGAGGGGTGGCTGTCAAGTGGAAGGGGACAATCTCTTCTCAGTGGTGCACAGCAATAGAACAAGAAATAACGGGTTTAGGTTAGAACACAGGAAGTTCCACCTCAACATGAGGAGAAATTTCTTTACTGTGAGGGTGACAGAGCCCTGGCACAGCCTGCCCAGAGAGGGTGTGGGGAACCTTCTCTGGAGACTTTCAAACCCCATCTGTATATGTCCCTGTGTGACCCACTGTAGGTGATTCTGCTCTGCCAGGGGGTTGGACTAGATGATCTTTTGAGGTCCCTTCCAACCCCGAACATTCTATGAGTCTATGATTCCAGACACCAGCAGATAAAGGTTACAAGGACCTCTTGGCAGGATTAAATGAAGCTTAAGATACACTGGAGAAGCAGTTAATGAAACTTCTTCCTGTACAAAAGTACAAGACATTATTTTGGCTAGATACCTAGAAACCCCCCAAAAAAACCAAACCCAAATCCCCTGTTGTTTCCATGATATTTCCCATGCATATCTGTTCAAGCAGCTAAATAAAAGAAATAGTGATTAAGTTTTGAAGACTTTTAAATAAATAATAATCTTTATGTTACAATGGGATGAGGGGGAGGAGGAAGTGATTTCATTAACATTTTCTCTGGGTGGTTTTTTTTTCAGTAAAGGCCTAAGGGAAGAATCAATGTTCAAAGTTTTTTATTTTCCTTTGACTTTAAGTCCAGCAACTAGTAAGTTATTGTTTCTTACTTTTGTTAAGGTAAAATATAAAATAAAATGAAGAAAAACATAAAAGGAAGGGAAACAAATTAATCCAGAAAATGCAAGCAATGATAACTTTCATTATGAAATGACAGCTGAGAAGGTAAATTATAAAATACAATTTCTCAAGACGACTAAACAAAAATAGCTCAGTGCCTCAGACAGAATTTAAGCAATGAAAACTCTGCAGTAAATCAAAAGGAAATCAGATTCAATATTTTAACAGAGCAAGTAAAAGTACAAAATTTGACTTGTAATTTGCTGTCACTGAGTCTCAGATATTGGCAAATATGATCAACAGTCAAAAACCAAACTTTGTTTCATTTAATGACAAAAAGTTATCCTTAGCAGATTGGAAGATGACATATTTCTTCTATTTTTCACTCCAAAACATAGTATTGAACGATATATAACTTCTCTTTCCAATAGAGAATCAACACAGGGAAGGCCAAGAGTAAAGGAACTGTTTCACTGATCGCCAAAGTGAGGTTTTCCCCCAACCCAGAAAAGCTTTTAGGTACCCTAATTAAAAGTTTTCGCATCTTTTAACTACAACTCCAATCAGCAAATCACTTAAAATAAAGTTTCCACTGACTCAAATGTCGATCGGTATGATGAACAGGCAGAGAATGAAGCAGATGCAGACAACACAAGCTGAAGCACTTGGCTGAACCAGAGCCACTATCTACAGCACCTGCTGCAATGAGACTCGTGAAACCGGCCACAGCTAAACTATGCAGAAACTCTACCTTTGAATTAGCACCTCGATCTATTTTTAAGGATTTCAGGATTAAATATTTTCCACGCACAGAAAATTCTGGAGAACAGATTGATGATGCAGGGGTAGGATGACGTTGTCTTTACACGAAACACAGCTGGGGAAATCTAGGACGAAAAGCCGGCTTACCAGCAAGAGAGTTTCGAACAAAAGCATCACGTTGTATTTGAAGCTTTAAAAGTTTTGCAGCTTCATAGCCAAGCTGCTCTGTAACTACGGGAAAGTAACTGCAGCAAACCAAAGAGCAGCTGAGCTGCCCATTTTAAAGTACACACAGAGAGAGTACAAAGGACAGTTTTGCCATTGAATGAAGAGGACTAGGCATGCAAATAAAATGCTAACTGAGCATTTTAACCTGTATAATAAATGTTCTTGAAAACTATTAAAAGTAGACGCTATGTTTCCTCCAGGTTGACAAAGAGAAACTGCTTATTAAACCCTGAAATCCTTACAAAGGCCTAAAGATGTGACATTGCAGGGATAAATCTCTGAACATCATTAATAAGGTTCCTGGAATTTTGCAAGCGGCTGTTCCAGATACCCTTTTCTGTCTTTACAAGTAGCAACAGATCTACTTCACTAGAGTAGCTCCTGAAAGAATAAAATGATGCCTTTTTATTGCACACTTTCACACAGCAAAATGCTTAAAAAACTTGCTTACCAATAAAGCCATGCAGTTTCAACTCCCATTTATAAGACCTAGACACAATCTACCGATTTTAAAAAAAACCCTTTTTTGTCTCATTTTTTAAACATTTTTTACAAAAAAAACCATTCCAGTGTTTCGTTATCTTTGCCTAAACTAAAAATCCCTTGCTCAATGCCAAGGTCACTATATACTGTGTCACCTGCTGTGAAAAACAGAAATCTGTCCTCGTCAGGTCCATTTACATAATTAAAAACTTCACTCCCCTGTCAGTCTTCTTTTTCTTCCTTCAGCAAAACCAAGAGTTTCTTTAAACTTAGGCTTTAGCTTAATTCACATTTTATCACTCTTCTTGCTCTAGACTTTCTCCTCTTTGTCCATTTTTCTTCATGTTTCTCCAAGTTCAAGCTCCAAACCTTTCTTGAAGCTTTACTTGTTTTGCTCACAGGAACAAAAGACACACTTCATGTTTTGCAAGCTTATGTAGCTGTCCATCCATTCTCTGGCACTTTTGCAATGGTATGATACTGGTGACTCTCCTGATATCTCCTAAACTTATATTCCCTTCTTCCCTGTCTTTAGGTTTTCCTTCTGAAGTCTGCTATGAAAAAGCTCCTAGCACCAGAAGGAATCTCTTGGATCAATTAAGTTCACTCTCATTATGAACAGTATTACATAACTATACTGAAATAATTTCAGAATTTAAACCAAATAGTGCTTGCTCCCACTATGCATACTGGCTTTCTTACCAAAACATAGTCGATACCTGATTATTACAAGGAGATGTTTTTTATAAAGTATATTTTTGTCCAATTTTTAACAATATTTCTTGCACTGAGTTCATCCTTCACCTAAAAGAGTAGTTCCTCCTCCTTGATATTTATACCTAACAAGTACTTACACACCGAAACAAAGCCCATTCTCAGTCGTCTTCCCTCTCAACAAACCCAAGCATGTTTATTCATCTTTTGAATTAAAATGATTCAAAAGCCAACTCTGGAACTGCCAGAGTTTGAATACATCCCAAATATTTAAATATTGTAGAGTATTTAACTACTAGTACAGGTGAATTTACATTAATAAAAAATTGTTGATTAAGGATTGGTAAAATTATTAACATATAGAATATGTTTTTGCAAAAGCTGCTTTGCTTAAGCAAGTATGTAAAGCAATATAAAATTGATAAAAACATTCAGAATATGAGATGTGTGCTTAGCAGCAAATAAAGACAATTTTAGCCTGCCAAAGAGGAGAATTTTTATAATTTATTCCTCATACCCAAAGACAATCACTTGCACTTCCATTTTGAGTAATATTCTGGTAAGACAAACACAAAACAATGTAAAGCACAACACATCACAACAGTCAAGAGCTACAGAAGGACCTGATTAATTTTTACAATAAACAGGAGACATCCTGCCCATGGCAAAATGAACCACTGTGAAAAAGTTCTTGAAGCTCATGAATTGTCCAAGGCACACAGACTGTTTCAATCTGCAATTAAAGGAGGCTAAACTCCTAAATACATTCATCCAAGTCTTTCCCTACATGTTCCTGATGACGTTGAAAGTTTCCAGCATAGTCTTACATATACAAGCGTCAAGACAAGGCTTACCTTGTTGCTGGAAGGGTACTGACGCGTGTAAAGAAAACAGATGGCTCTACTTCTACGTGAAGGCCTAGTGAAAGGTTCCGGTAATATCCTTCAACGTGTCCTGGTCCACCAGAGTACTTGAAATTCAAGATGGCTTCCAGTGTCTAGAGAAATAAATTACTTATTAGCTATGTTGCATTACTGTGCATTTCACAAGTTCAATTAAATTAGACCACAGAAGTGATTTACCCACAAAGTTTCTGTGCCCTCAAGAATTTGCTTTCCTAACCCATCCATTCTATTTTCTGAAGAAAAAAAGGCAATCTAGAAAATAACTGCATCTTAGGAAAACAGTTACTTCTTTTTTCTTTTCCTAATCTTCTCAGAAACTAAAGAGTGGAGAACAAACCAAGCTAGACTTTCCTTTATGTAATTCCTCTCCACACCACATTTAATAAAGGAAAAATGAAGAGCTCGTTTTTGTGTTGAAGAGTTTAGGGTCTATTACATAACATGCTCTGTTGTACGCTTGGAAAATATTCACCACTTTGTTATCTTCACAGTCAAAAGGCAAACCTTTAAAGTTTTTGAGTATGAAGAAGATCAAGTGTGATAAAGATTATACAAAACTAAAAGCACCTGGTCTCTCAACAAGTCACTGTAAACATGCTCATCTCCATTAACTAAACAGATTAATATGCCATTGACTAGATCTAGTGCATAAACCTTGTCTTTGATGTTCATTTTACAGAATACGATTGGTTAGCAAACATTAAAAATTAGGCTTATTCTCTAGCATTAGTCTTACACACTCATTACTCTCAGCACTACCGAGCCTTCACTTTTGTGATGAAATTTTGGGCTTTGTGTCTTTTTCCTTAATGAACAGCATGACGATAGTTGTCATTCTTACTACTGGCTGTCTAGAAGTCATTTTAGAAGACATTAAACATTTGGTAACTGCAGACTTGACTGGAAACCAAGGTGTATACCATGCTCTAATACAAGCGGGTCAAAATCTGCCATAACTGCACCAAATAGGCAGTGGCCCGGCTGGTCTGGCAGAGCCGGAGGTGTTTAAGAGAAGGGTAGATGTTGCATTGAAGGACGTGGTTTAGTGGTGTTCACAGTACTAGAAAAAGGTTGGACTCAATGATCTTGAAGGTCTCTTCCAGCTGAAACTGTTCTATGATTCCATGTTAGAAGCTTCCCAGCACACCAGTCCCCATGTTATCATCAGCGTTCAAGCTTAGAACAAACCTCTGGTTCATCCAAAGACATCACACATTTCCTCTTCTTTCATTAGAAATGAATTCCTGAAATACAATTTGCTGGAAGCAAGGCTAGAATTTGGGAAGTGTCACAGGAATTATTTTTTTTTGCAGCTCTATTTCTGTTCCCTGGGCAGCTGGCATTGCCACATCTCAGAGCAAGGACACAGGCAGTGACAGATTTCTACACCAACATAGACTTTACGACATTATGCTGAAGCCTATGTCTAGAAAGACAGCTATTTCTTAGAAAGATTTACAATCAATGCTTATCTCCTCTCTGACTGGCTCATACTTTATTAAAAACCAAAACAAACCCCAAAAACATCAACAATCCCAAAAAAAACTCAAGGCTCAAGCCAACAACTTATCCAGGAAACCAATTACATTTCACAGACGTCATCAGTCCTCAGACAGGTAAAAGTAATATCCCTTTCAACTGAAGATTTAGAAAAACAATTTATGAAACTTGTGGTTTTTTTTCAGTAGCTCTAAGGAACAACCTAAGGATCTTCTAACTTACAAAAAGAATTATGTTTTATACATGGGTACAATCAATTTCTTAAAATAACCACAATCCAGTCAGTGATTTAAAGAATAACAAAATCCAAAGTTTGATGTTTTGCTGCATGTGTGCACTTAAATATTTTGACTATATCTAGCTTGATTTTAGGTAAAGTGGGCTACCTCCAGTTCCTAATTTAGTTTCATTAAAATTCATGAGAGTCACCTTCTAATACAAACAAAAACCTTCACTGGGCACTCCGGACATATCTATCCATTCTGTTTATTTCAATTCCTAATTTGTCGTTACCAAACTCAAGTTTATGTTCTGCCGGGAGAGATAATCGATATTAAATACAAAAATAAAAAAGTGCACACCAATCCAAAACGCACTTCATTCTAATGAACCAGCTGGACCATGTGATAAAAAACAGAGCCAGGCTCCATAAGCACAGTAATCTGACATTACTTACAACGTAATGTGAGAACAGACTTTAGATGCAGTTAGGAAATCGTGAAAATTCTAGCTATGTATGATCTGTATTATTACTGTAATACTCACAGTAACCTGCTAGGGAAAGGTACTGTGGTATGGATGTGTGGCTCATTCTACACAGGACCAAGGCACAGAGCTGCTTAATTAAGGCCAGTCCCATAGAATCATAGACTGGCCTAGGCTGGA
>NW_009719953.1:30640-30995 GCF_000703405.1 Apaloderma vittatum | reverse complement strand
ACTGCTAAATAAACCCTTTCAAAAAAAAGAACGTTAGCCTGTAACACAATCTGCGTATTTTCATGCCCTTATCAGTGAAGAAGAAAAACCTTGACATCAACCACTTCACAGTATCTTCTCAGAGTTTACTAAGTATCTGGTATCAACCTTTCAGATTACCACTTTTTGAAATATGTTATCCATGTGGATACCTGAAATCTGCAGTCTGAGTTTTTTCTTACATTTTATTGTTTATATGTGATTATTAAAATGAACATGCAGGAAAACTGGGAGAAGGCTCATCCTGAAAGGCTTCAACTGACGTAACAGTTATTGATCAAAAATATTTTTCTTTAAAAACGATAGAATAGATTCT
>NW_009719953.1:0-30418 GCF_000703405.1 Apaloderma vittatum | reverse complement strand
ACCAGTTCCTCCCTGTAGTTGTTGATTGATATTCCTTTGCATGTGTTTTGCTTAGATGAGTTGAGAAATGGTAGAAGATTATATCAGAGTATTAAAGATCTGATTCTAGAGTAGCAGACTGAATATTAAACTTTTCTAAAATTGTGGACACTCAGTAGTACTTTATTTTGTCAATTTTTTTTGTCTTTGACTAGGCACTTTGCTGAATGACCTTTGAAGTTTACACCCAAGAGTACATTTGAGAACTTTTTATTGTCATGATTGACAAAAATGTAAGACATAGTTTAGAATTACAAAGTGCAACCAGTGACAAAAATGTAAGACATAGTTTAGAATTACATAGTTTAGAATGAGGTAGGATATAGGGATATTAATTTAAATATTAAAACTCAAGCTGATAACACCAAGGTCGCGGTTTTGATCCCTGTTCAGTCCCCATGTGTTGCTCGATCTAGTTGAGAGGCGTCCCTGCCCATGATAGGGAGGTTGCATTAAATGATCTCTAAGGTCCCTTCCAGCCTAGGCCATTCTATGATTCTATGATTTATCACCATGGTATTGTCTTGTAACTTGTCAGGGAAGAAGATCTTGTAGTGAAAATAGTTCCTCATTACGTAACGTTAGCCATATGCTCATTACTTTCTTTTCAGGACATGTTATTCTTCCTTCCTCAGAGACATACCCAGTGTTCACTTTTCTTCTGGAAAAAAAGAAAAACCTCCTAACAATCCTCAACACTTAGCTGCGTAAATACATGAATGTTTCAGCAGAACAATTCCATGAGCACCAGTACTTTATCTCCCAGGATATAAACAGAGAAATAGACATCTTTGCTCTGATACACCGTTTATTCAATTTGGTCTTAAGTTATCTGAATAATTTTTAACTTGACTTACAGTTGGATGAAGTTATTTAAAACCTCACCAAAATCAGACACTGCTCGTGGATTTATCTCTCTTAGATGCATAATTGTGGCCAAGGTTTTACTTTATAAAAGCCAAATCCATTGATTTTATTTGTGAAGATTAAGACTGAGAGCAGATTTTGTTTCTGAATTGAATGTTAATGGAATTCCTATTAGAAATTAAAATTGCTATCTATTTTTTATTTGACTGGAACACAACAACTACCTGTCCAAGTCTGTTGGTGGAAAAAAAAATGTATTTTTTTATGGTTATCTTATTTCAGAGGTACAGACACATGTGGTTAATAGCTTAGATAGTCAGTATTTCTTGTTAATGGAATGTTTTTAAGCCAAAGTTACTAAGCAGGATGGAAATTAATTTTTGTTGCTAACAAAAATCTCTATCACTCTTTTTTTCTCTCCCAAGATGTACAGTCTTGCTTGTCACTGAGACAGACGGCAGGATAATGTCACTTAGAGTGACAAAAAATTTTTTGTCATTGTTCACCATAATAATTTCCAGAATGCTTGTTTGTCTTAAAAGTAATTAGATAGGAAATCTAACTCAAAATAATTTAAATTATGAGTTATAGTGAGCTGCAACAGAAAAAAAAAATTAAGATTAAATGTGTATTTTAATTCACAACCATGTTGGTTGTAAGAATGAAACTTCTTAAGAAAATTGTCAATATTTTTAGGATAATTGAACTCTTACATTTCTTCCTAATGAGAATTACAGCCCAAATCACTTCCAATAAAGGCAAGCGGAAAAATTTTTACTAACCATAGAAACAGGAAAAGCCATTCTCTAATATCAAGTAACATAATGAACAGTATGACAGATATGCTAGCATTAATTCAGATGTCTACTGATAAACAAAAGAGCTCGTGAAATCATTGCTCTCTATATAGAGGCAAGACAGGAAGCAAATAACCCAGAAGTGTATGTAACTGGGCATGCATTGGAATCACTCTGAAAAAAAATGAGTGTTGTAATAGATTGAAATTTATGTTGGGAATTTGTTATAGACCAGCAGATCAAAAGTGTCATGAAGATGAAGAAATGGCCTGTAAAAACAAAGGGGTTTGTGATAAAGGAAAACCAATACTGATGGGACACTTTAATTATCTTGATGTAAACTGGTATGAATCTGAATTAAGACTATGGTTAGACAAATCATTCTGCAAAGAATAATATCTCGAAGTGTCATCCGGGTTGTTTTTAAATGGCTCTCACATCAAATTAGCTCATTTTACAAATCAATTTTGTTTGTGATTTTTACCTCTTAGATCTGAACTTAATGCTTAAAAATCGGGCCAACGTTCTCAGTATTGCTATCTCTAGCTCTGTTTGAGAATCATATGTCAAATAGAAATGCTTTTAGTGATAAACATGGCAGAACCACAGGTACTTCAGTACTGAATTGTTCATATTAGGAAGATAACTTTATTTAGTGACACATAATTTCTGATAAAAGACAAGAAGCTAAAATGCAAATTCAAGGGGAAGCTGTGCCTATGGAGAGAAGATGGGTCAAGTGACCTAAATAGATCAATCACAGTATTCTTTCTCATGGTGCTAAAAGGGCCCTTAAGAGGAGCAGCTTCCTGACCTATCAAGGTTTAGGGCTGGGCTGGCCACTAAATCCTGACAGATGCTCTCTCAAATGCCACCACCACCCTCCCAGGGAAAGGTAATAGGGGAACCAGGGAGAGAGACTTCAAGGTTGGAAAAAGAAAAAATTGGGGCCATTTTAATGAAATAGGATATAATAGTAATGATAACAATGAAGATGTTGAACTATACATACACAAATATATAGATTTATATAAATACATTTAAAGAGACAAATCAATATACTAATACAGAACATATGTCTTCTGAATGGCAGCTAAGCTCCAAGCAGAAAAGTCCCTGACAGCACTCAGCAGCATACATGAGTGCCTGAGCCCAGAGCCCCAATAACAGCCCAAAAAAAGCAGAAAAGGAAGCCTTGAAGCAGCCATGACACTCCCACCTCAGGGAGGCAGAGGAAGATGATCTGTCCTGATGAACAGTGCTCTTCTGTAGCACAAAAAACAGGAGGTGAGAAAACTAGCAGCACAGGGAAACTAGCAGCACAAGAAAACAATATCAATGCTTCCAGCACAGCAACATTAAAGAGCCCACAGTTCTTCTTAGGGCACCTTTTATACCAAATGCCATGGGAAGGAATAGCATTATTGGTCCATTTAGGTCATCTGACCCATCCTCTCCTCCCCATAGGCACAGCTGCCACCTTCTCTATTGTAATTGCCAAGTGTTTCAGGTAGCACCAGAGAGCTTTTATCTTAGTATTCTCAAACCATTAGTACAATGTACTACTAACACGCCAGCCCGAAAAGGAGAAGGTGTAGAAGTAGTCAAGATAGCTAGTACAATTGTTTCCCTAGTCCTCGTACCTTTTTTTTTCAAAATTGAGGTAAAGACACACTTCTCCACAGAGGTACATGGAAAGAATTCAACAAGAAGGAAATAAAAACAAGAATGGAAATTAAATGTCTGTACTTTGATGTTAATAACACATCTTAAAAGTTACTCTCCCAGCCACTATTCAAGGACAAGACTTTGTAAACGCTTGTAAACGCTACAGATAAGGGCCACAGGATGCTCTACACTGAAAACAGCATAGGTGAGCCATGGGGTTTTGATTCACATACTGGTTACATTTTGAATATTGTCAGTATAAAGCTGAGATCATAGAATGGCCTAAGTTGGAAGGTACTCTAGAGATCATCTAATTCAACCTCCCTGTCACAGGCAGAGATGCCTCTCAACTAGATCAGGCTACCTGAGTCTTCATCCAACCTGGCCTTGATCATCTCTGGTTTCAGCCACATCATCTCTGGGCAATTTCTTCCAAACTCTTGTCACCCTCATACTGAAGAATTTCTTTCCAGGATCCAATCTAAGCCTATTCTCCTTCAACTTAAACCTATTTCCCCTTGTCCTATCAGCAGACACTCTTGTAAAAAGTCCCTCTCCAGCCTTCTTGTAGGTTCCTTTCAGATATTGAAAGGTAGCTATTAGGTCCCCCCGAAGTCTTCTCTTCTCCAGAGTGAACAATCCCAGCTCCCTCAGACTGTCCTTGTAGCAGAGGTGCTCCAGCCCCTGGATCATCTTTGTGGCCTTCCTCTGGATTCATTCCAGCAAATCTATGTCCCTCTTATGGTGGGAACACCAGAACTGAACGCAGTACTCGAGGTAGGGTTTCACAAGAGCAGAATAAAGGGGGAGAATCATCTCTCTTGATCTGCTGGCCATACTCCACTTGATACATCCCAGGATGTGGTTGGCCTTCTGGGCTGCATGAGCGCACTGCCGGCTCATGTTGAGCTTCTCATCTACCAACATCCCCAAGTTCTTCTCTTCAGGGCTTCTCTCAACCCACTCTGTGCCCAGTTTGTATTTGTGCCTGGGATTGGCCTGACCCAGGTGAAGGACCTTGCATTTATACTTGTTGAGGCTCCTGCCCGTTTTACACTTGGCCTTGTTAAACTTCATGAGCCTGGCCTGGGACCACTTCTCAAGCCTGTCAAGGTCCCTCTGGATCGCATCTTTTCCCTCAAGTGAGTACACTGCACCACACGACTTGATGTCATTGGCAAACTTGCTGAGGGTGCACTCAATGATGAAAAGATGTGCACCATCCTCACCTAATTAATTATCCTGACCAAAATTCTAGACAATCAGACAATTTCGAGCTAGCTTTAGGTCAGGTAGCTTCAATAAAAAAGTGTTCACCAATTGAGATTTTACAGAATATTTATTTCAAACATAAAAACTTCTTCTAAATCCTTTTTTTTGTGTGGACATAGTTTCTTGGATCTGTCTCTTTTTTACTTTGCTACTAGGTTTGAAAAAAAACATAACACTTTACAGTAAGTATGTATCAGTTAATTCTCAGCTTTTATTCTGCTAATATTCTAAAAAAACTTTTAGGGAAAAAATTGGAAGTTAAAATTTCTAAAACACTCCACACAAAATTCAAATTGCTGGAGAAAGTACAGTATTGTTTTACATTTATAATATCAAATAAGAAGGTATTAGGCAAATCTACATATGTAGTGGAATTTGGGGGTTAGATTTTTTTTTCACATTTAATGTTATATTCAAAGTTAATTTCATACAGTGTTATATAGGACTGGTGCAAACAACAGAGAAGGCACTAAATTTCTCGTTAGATGAGGTAAAGTATTTACCTTTTCCATAGTATTCTTCTATCAAGATACACATCTCAGGATCTGTTCTACTGTGTGTAACAGCTGGTACATTAACACTAACTTCTTCATCAGAAACATTGAGTCTTCCAGATTCTCCTCCATTCGTTAGGCAGGAAATAAAGGATTCCCTACTGTTAGTCAATGCATAAAATTTTGTCTTCTGAAAAAAACCAAACTGAAATCCTAGTTTATATACTAAACTTTTCCATACAGCTTTTCGGAAAACAAACAAAACTAGTATTTTAGGCTGTTTTTCTTTAAAAGAAAGATTGATACTTTTGCATTCATTTAATATCAGTTGGTTTCCAAAGAAAAAGTTAGCAAGAGTTAGGACAAATATGTTAACATCATAG
Organism: Apaloderma vittatum; assembly: GCF_000703405.1. Taxonomy (NCBI): domain Eukaryota; kingdom Metazoa; phylum Chordata; class Aves; order Trogoniformes; family Trogonidae; genus Apaloderma; species Apaloderma vittatum. Next base: position 24,898 of record NW_009719953.1, on the reverse strand, counting down.
CATATCTTCATGAGTATTCATTTCTTACATCTTTTCTCGTCCTTGCCCATGACAGGGAGGTTGGACTAGATGATCTCTAAGGTCTCTTCCAGCCTATGCCATTCTATGATTCTATGATTCTCAAATTACTAAATCAGAAATTAACTGACAGTTTTAAATTTGGTAACTAGAGACACACACACACACACTCAAAAGTAAAAAGAATCACTGTTATCTCAAGTGCATACTTCTTATACATAACTGGATTTCGGTGGAACTCACAGTGTCACAGAATGTCAAAGGCTGGAAGGGACCTCAAAAGATCATCTAGTCCAGCCCTCCTGTCACAGCAGGATCACCTACAGTAGATCGCACAGGAATGCTTCCAGGTGAGTTTTGAATGTCTCCAGAGAAGGAGACTCCACAGTCTCCCTGGGCAGCCTGTTCCAGTGCTCTGTCACCCTCACAGGGAAAAACTTTTTCCTAATATTTTTGTGGAAACTCCTATGCTCCAGCTTGCATCCATTGCCCCTTTTCCTGTCATTGGACATCACTGAAAACAGCCTGGCCCCGTCCTCCTGACACTCACTCTTGACATATTTGTAAACATTTATGAGGTCACCCCTCAGCCTCCTCTTCTCCAAGCTAAAGAGACCCAGCCCCTTCAACCTTGCCTCACAAGGGAGATGTTCCTCTCCCTTCATCATCTTTGGGGCTCTGCACTGGACTTCCTTCAAGACATTTTTTCCATACATAATAGAATTTAGGGAATTAATATGTGACAAAATTCCTGGGAAAAGAAAAAACAAAACATAAAATCAAAGCATAACTTCAAAATTAAATGCAAGTCATTTTCTTTGACCTTAGAAAAAAGTTTCTGTCTAACTTTTAAGTAAAAATTAATTCTAACTTCACCTTCGCAACAGCACATTTTTCAGTTCACCTCAGAAAAGTGGACATTGATTCATTACCTAATTATCACATGACAAATAGGACACTGAGGCCAGATATTTTGCAAGCGTGAGTATGCTTTCATTGTTAACAGTGCAATCCAAAGTGATTGATTAAATTAAAATGATAATCTAAGTATAAATTCGTAATTTAGAAAATATTGGAGGTTTTATAGTACAAAAGAGATAGGGCTGGAATGTAACCACAGCTTCAGAAGTTTAACATATCTGGGAAGAATACTAGAATCTACTGGTCTTGTTTTCCTTGTTACTATGGATACCACCAATAATATTATTTTATTAATGCTCCAGGACATAAAGTAACATCCTCCAAACCTATAGTAACCATTGCAGTGCATATAGTAACAGTTAAACATTACAAACTCTGCTGATAGGGGTTTGCTTTTCTGTTACATGTTTGAATTACATTAGACATTGTAAAGATAATAATTCAGAGCAACATAATCGGTGAAATAAATCAATAAAGGAATACAAAACCGTAATTTTATCTGGAAGGATAGATGATGATCGTTAGTTTTTGAACTCAAACAATTGGAAATCTGCTATATTGCTCAGCTTTAATGTTTCAACATCCTCCTTCTATTTTGCAAGTTGTTGTTTGTCAAGGTCAGCTTGTCCATGTACAGAAAACTGAAAGGCAATTATTTAGTTCCATTCCTCAGATGAATAACATATTCCCAGAAACTGGTTACATTTGATGTCAGTATTTTATTAAAATTTTGCCTTCTGAAAGATTTTTTTTCCAGAGGTTCCACAGTAGCAGCCTGTTTCAAATCTCTCTTTGTTTGGTTTTATTTTTTTAACTTTTTTTCTGTGACTACTACTAGGAGGTGGACTACCTTCGGTCATGTCTTCATCTTTCACTGAAGACATATCTGTTTACTTTTCCCAGTTGCTTCAAAATCTCTTTTACAAGCTTATACATCCAATAGCTGTGTGTAGATTCATTCTTAATAACTTGCAGAAAACTGAGACCCACTGCCTTTCAAAATGTTTTTAAAAAATTACTTTCCTTTGATGACTTTTGAATAATTTGAATAAGTTTTTCCATAATATTTATCATGTGGTTTTGTGATTGGTTGTTTTGGTTTTTTTCTTTCAATTTGCAGAGACTGATGAGGAATCATAGAATCATAGAATGCACGGATTCGAAGGAACCTCTAAAGGTCATGTAGTCCAACCTCTCAGGTTACGCAGATTCCCATCAAGCCTGACCTTGAATGCCTCCAGCTATGGAGATTCCACCACCTCTCTGAGCAACCTGTTCCAGTGTTTCACCATCCTTATTGTAAGAAACTTCTTGCTAATATCTAATCTAAGTCTACTCTGCTCTAGTTTAAAACCATTACCCCTTGTCCTCTCATAATAGGCATTGTTAAAAAGATTGCCCCTATTTTTCTTATAGGTTTCTTTTATGTACTGAAAGGCCGTAATAAGGTCTCTCTGCAGCCTTCTCTTCTCCAGGCTGAAAAACTCCAAATCTCTCAGCCCATGTCCTTTGTAATACTGAACTCAACAGACATTCCTACTTCTTAAAAGAGGGCTTATAATAAGATAATGCCTAAGGACCTGTATAAAGCTTTATTCAACAGTCCATCCCACTTTATTTTCTTGCTTTATCAGAATGGATCTCCTTAAATTCATCTCTTCTTTACAAGTACTTTGCATAGTAAGGCAAAATTTCATAATGCATTATTTTTGTTATTGAAAGAAGAAATGAAATATCAGCCATTAGAATCATTCAGTAATACTTAGATCAAAATATGGTTTTTACAGTTAAAAGAGTATTCTCAGTTAAAGGATTCAACATTCATTTTTTTCCTTTTTTTTTCCTTTTTTTTCTATTCTTTTACACAGACTTATCTTTTTCTGTACCTTGTTAATATAATAAAAAAAAAAAAACACCCCAAAAGAAACTGTGGAGTTTTTTTTCTTTCACACAGACTCATCTTCTGATGTACTGTAATGTTAATATATTTAAAAAAACCCAAACAAACAACCATCTGACCTCAATAATAGTCCAAAATAAATTAGCTTTTAGAAGGAAAATTTCTGATATGGATAAGAATGGTTTTAACAATGTTTTCTTTCAAATGTCATCAGCATGTTTAATAACTGTCCTACAAAACTGCAATACATGTGCAATTTAGATGCAAGCCATAACATTAATTTGTTGTCTGCTGCTTCCTCATTATTATACAAAATACAGAATCTACCTCCTGAAATGTAAACCCCAACCTGAGCAGTAACATCTCGAAGAGATGGGAAAAGTAGAGCAACAAGCCTGAGGAGGTAGATGACTGAAGATGAATTATTCCTAGAGCTGAAGAACAAGAAAAGGAAGAATGAAAAGCCTGTCAAGAAAATACAGGAGGTTAAGAAACTGCCAATAGGTAGTAAATAAGAGCAAGAGTCATAGTGACTGTAGAGTTCACACAGTAAATGTCAGATAAATAAATGCTGAAGGACGACTTCAGTTCCTCTCGCTACAGCTAAGAAGTCACATCACTTGAGTATTCCTTCTTCTACTCATACTCTGGAAGTTGTAATTGCTCTTTAATGTCCTTTCATATTGACTCACCTTTTTCAGTATTGTATCACACTGCTTCTTTTCAAAGAAGTAATCTGGGACTTTAATAGTTCCAAAATAAATTTCTATGCATTTGCATGTGTAAGACTTTTTCCCCCTTCTGATCAACAAGATATATGATATCATCTGTGAAAAGTTACTGATAAAAATAAATTGCATTATTTTTGATAATCATTAAGGAGAGCAAACATGCAGATAGAATTTAGTTAAGATGAGAAGTATGATGAAAGGTAAAAGGACACATAATTGTGGCATGTGCACAAGATATCCTACTAACTTTTTTCTTCGTAGAAAGATAGTTGAGCACTAAATGAAGAGTAAAGGAGCTATGAAAAGTTAAATAACATAACTCTTAAGTTATGAGTGATGGCTAGATTGTTGGCCACAGATTGTCATGAATATTTTTAATTTATTTAGTTATATTAATTCTGTGTTGCATTTGTAATTGTCAAGTACCACCAGAAGTTCTCCCATACTGCTAGCTTTCCTGCCATTCATTTTACTGTTGAGTTCACTCAGGAAAGTAAATTTTGGATTGCTAAGATACAGGAATTGTTTCTGTCTTCTTATTCCACTCTCTGTAAAAACCTTTGACTGATGGTATATAAAGCATACAACACAATGACACTGTATCAACAAGAATTTTAATGTCCATCACAGTCACTTCAGTTCACATGATCACACTGCAATAACATTGTTTATCATGCGCCATTAAATATAAATCTCAGGAAGTAGTTAAATGCACAGAGTTTTTCGTCGACCTTGTTCACTTGCCACTGGCATTTTACAGAATCACCAGAATCACAGAATAGTTTCAGCTGGAAGAGACCTTGAAGATCATCGAGCCCAGCCTTTGTCCCAGCCCTATCAACCCACTAAACCATGTCCCCCAGTGCAACATCTAGTTGTCTCTTAAACACTTTCAGGGATGGTGACTCAACCACCTCCCTGGGCAGGCTGTTCCAATGGCTGACAACCCTTTCAGTAAAGAAATTCTTCCTAATATCCAACCTGAACCTCCTCTGGTGCAATTTAAATCCATTTTCCCTCATCCTATCACTCTCCACTGGGGAGAATACACTAACTACCACCTCTCTACAATCTCCCTTCAGGTAGTTGTAGAGAGAGATGAGGTCTCCCCTCAATCTCCTCTTCTCTAGGCCAAGTCATAAAATACCGCTTTTAGTAGTATTTTCTACCTCACCTATCTGGATTTTGTTATCTGCATTTTGACTAGTAATTACTTCTCTCACACGTAAAGAAAGGAAAGAAAACAAAGTACCTATCTGGATTTTGTTATCTGCATTTTGACGAGTAATTACTTCTCTCACATGTAAAGGAAGGAAAGAAAACAAAGCTTCATTAGCTAATTGAGATCTAATCACAATGCATAAAAACTCTGTAAGAATAGAGTATGTTTTATTATTTATAAGTACAAGCTGGGCTCCCTGTACCTGGTTTTTTAACACTATTTCTCCAGACTTTGTAGCCTCCAGCATTCCCTCATGCCACTGCAGCATGGGACATACAAAGCAAATCCTAAATTTCATGATATACACACACCTTTCTGATGAATTACATTGCTTCAGACTCTTAATATTGAATCAATCAATAAATAAACAAAAAAATTTTATATTTTTTTTTGTGCCTCAGGGACAAAAAATAATCATATGAAACCTAGAAAAAATACAAAACCAAGTACATTGACGTGACATAAATTAGAGATCCACACACTTCTGAAAAGCGTGGAGAAAAATCATTCTGTACCCTGAGCTGGGATCTGACTCACTGAGCAGTATAAGTGTAGCGCTTGTGAGTTCCTTTCCCAGAAACATTTGCTTGGTTTTGAGTGTTCTTTGACATATACCATGCTTTGAGATATTATCCCATCTTTTAAAATATTATTTCTCATACTTGAGGATATTTTGCTGCACACTTATTTTCATGATTAAATAATTATTAAGCAGGGAAGGAGAATGGGCCTAAAAGATGCTTCTTTTTTTTCTTCTGAGACATAGTTTATTTGGAAAGATTAAAATTAAAAATTTTACTTCATAAACTGTAATAACACATTCATTCTACAAAATCAAAAATATTTTGAAGAAGTTTGTTTAATGGAATAATGATAATGTATGGGAATTTGATTGTCTAAATATAGGTGTAGGTATAGTGACCAAGGAGTATGTATACTCCACCTCAGTTTCTTAAAAAGTGAATAAATATTTCAAAGAAAGAATAAAGATTTTTCACTTAGACCACAGAAGCATACTAAAGTTAACTGAATTTAAAGCGTATCAAAGTAAACTGAATAAATCTGAGAAGTTTAAAATTATCTTTGGCAGCAGATAATCATTATGAAGTTTCATGATGGATACTAGCAATGCATTTTATTGAATGTAACAGGGCATAGTAAACGTGGTAATTTTCCAGCTGGCTTTGTTTCCAAGCAATGGCCAAACCAAAAGGATGAATATTCCTGAATTTGGCTGGTACTATCTTCTTTCTTTTTACATAACAATTCAAATGCTTTGTGATTAATTTCCAGAAAGTTGAATATATATCACAGATAAAGAAAAAAATCTTTTACAGTCAAAAATATTTGATAACATAGCAAAAAACCCCCTAATTAAATAATCTTTGGGAATCTTTAAAAGTAATTGAAATCAGCTTGATTTATTTTAAAATATTCTCCATTTCTTGGAGTCTTTTGTGGCTATAAATATGGTTATCAGGAGTTGATATGTTCATGCACATTTGTGCATTGGCAAAGGAAAAATAAAGAGGTTATTTAATACTCTGAAAGCATAGTGTTACAATTTAATCAAAGGAATCATGGAGGAGGTACCCAAATTTTTCATTTTAAAGTGATATAAATTAAAACATCAGCTAGCTCAATGGATACAGTAAATAGGAAATTACATTTGATTTGTGAAAAAGAGTAAGAATATACATCTTACAAAATTTTTCTGGGATTTTCTAGCTAATAATCAAACCTCAAATAATCACATTTTATATGTATTTATATTTTATACTTATCTGAATGAGAATATGTGGAAGAATTTAACGAGTACTAAAATAAAAGTTTTTCACCTGTGCATATGTGTCCTTAATAACGTGTACAACTTTGCTGTGAGCATTCCTTAGAAAGAAAATTATAGTCTTACTTATATTGCTTTTCTTCAAAGATTCCATCTAAGCCAATGAAGTTATTACCTGCTAATACACACATAGCTGAGAGCAAATACACTTTGATCCAAATTCAGTGCACCCATAGGTGAATTAATTTCCCTTAGATTTATCTAACTCATGTTAGTCATCTGAACTTTTTCTGTATTCAGCAGAGAAAGACGGACACCTCCAGAGGGTAATACAATTAACCTACTTGAAATTGAATAAGGAGCTTCCATTCACTCTGCCTCTTATTCTTGCCTGCATAATGCTGTTTGCCTTAACTGCTGGGCATCAGAGAAGTGATATAAACTAAATGTAAGATTTAAACACTGCACCTCCCATTTCCTGGAGTCTTATTTTTAACATGACCGTTTCAGTCATATAGTACCTGGTGTCTTTTCACTGACCAGTCAATGCTGTTTCCATTGAAGAGAGTAACCAAGTTCTGAAGTGTATCTGTCATATACAAGAACACCATACTGGGTGGATGCCACAAAATCACTGTTCCAAAATCACATAATATATCTACTTCCTTTTGCACGTTTACTTTGACCATGATAGCTTTCTCTAAGAGAGTTAATTTGGGGGGGAAAGTATCCCTCTTGTTCAAGACTTACTCAATTATTGTCATATGCAACATTTTAGGAGGGTTAGAAGGACTCTTAACACACTACTGTAATAACTTTGTAATAAAATACAACCACAAGAAGTGTATTGTTTCAGTTTTTTCTAGCAGCTTCATTTCTCTAAACTGTCCAGATGGCCATTTCATGGTATCATGTTTTTTACTCGTTTGTCCATAGAGAAGACTGATTCAGAATCCTTAGCACTTTATGGATTTTAGAGATTGTCCCTGTAAAATGAACTCTCATAAATTGAAATTAAACATTTAGTTCCTGAATTAAGTTTTTTAAAGGACACACAGGACTAAAATATATATTCACAAAAAGACTAAACTATACATTATTAACTCAAAATTATTTTCTTATTATTAATTGAAATTTTTCAAAATAAAGCTGTGAGAAATCGGTTATCTGAAGAAGACTAATTTCCAGATTGACACAGATATCTCTGTCTAATTCAAATTGTACTGATTCATGTGCTTTCACATCTTTCCCCGTACAATTTTCCCTGAAGCACTGTCTCACATGTCAGCAACACAATAATGGCAATGACCTTTCACAGGTGGGATTCATGTCACCTTTCTTGAGCAGTTTGAGAGATGAGTACGTAATCTTGTGCCCAGCAGTGGCCAGTAGAAACAAATAAACATTTCTAGAATGAGATTTGTTTACATATCTTTGATAGCTAAATTCATCCCTTCATAGCTGGAGATACACCACCCACCTACCTGAGAACTCTAGTTGCTCCTTGTTGACGAGTACTTAGTCAGCTAATGTTTGGTGACAGTAAGTCCCCTCACAGTTATATCAATAAGCTTGTCCTCCTTGTCCGTATATCCTTCAGAGAACAGAACACAGATATTAACGGGTATCATGGCAAGTCAATGGTCAAGTATTTGTTATAGGCATCATTAGCCAGCGTTGATGAAGGACAGATTTAGCAGAAGATAGAAAGGACATTAATTTTTACTACTCTATCACCTGATGGAGTGCACCTTTTGTTCTTCTGTCTTGTACCCAGGCATGGTAGGAGGCTTGCACATTCCTGTCAGTTTTTAAAAAAAGGCGAGGATAAATGTCTCAAGGTAGTGGCTTTGAACCTTATTGCATTTTTACCTGATATTAAATGCTGAGTGCCTCCTAGAAGGAAAGAGTAATTCTGAGGCAAAATTTTGGTCCTGTTGAAAAAAAACAACACAGATTTTTGAGCTGAGTTAGTTTTTTTTCTCCAAACAAAACTGATTTGTAAACTTTCAATTTCTTACACTTATGCTGGTCATTAATGAGTGGCTAGCATGTAAAGATACTTTTGCCTTGTGAAATGAAGAGACATACCAGGATAATACTGTTAAAGAAGTAAAAAAAAGAACTACTCTAAAATAAAATGTATGCATTAAGCGTAGTTTAGATGATATATAGCACCAGGTGCATAGTGTCGGTCAGTTTTCTTTCCTCTCCTCCCTCCCTGTCTTTTTTTTTTTTTTTAATAGTTATGAGATTGAGTTTCTGATGAGACTTTGATAAGATTTGGAAATTCTGGAGGGCTGTTGAATTATCAGTAGAACACAGCTTATCATGTAAATGTGATTCATGCAAATTTCTAAAGATAACAGCCAGACATATTTATAATCTCAGTGAAAAAGTCTCTCAATAGGTAAGATGAGAAACTTGTGAAACTTGATTCTATTTATTGACTTGCAACAGATATGGAAGAATACAAATAAACTGGGCTTATGTTTGAAGAAATAAATGGATTCTCAGGATATTTTTTCTCTTTTTTCTTTTTTTTTTCAGAAGAATGATAATCATAATGATGGTAAATGATAAAGTAAGTAATTTTATAATATGAATAGTTATTGAACCCTTCTTTACTGTTATAGTCTTTTCCTTGCCTCTATGATTTCAATTTGCTACCAGCAGGAAAATTGAGAAAAAAACTGTGAGGATTCCTTTAATATTTCTCCAGTTCAAATTTCTCAAAGGACACCTCTTGCTTTGCATGTCTAATGAGATATATGGTTGATATTCAGTAGCTCTGAGTCCCTGCTCAAGTCAAAACAAAATGTACATTCAGAATAGTTCTAGAAATTTAAACTCATGAACTCAAGTTTCCAAGTTTTAGACATGGCACTATAGTTTGTTGTTGTTCTTTTTTTATGTCTGACAAATAATAAGTTTTGAGATATTGCAGAGTTGTTTAGAAGAGGCACTGCCATGGAACAGTTCAAGTTGACTGTACCTCTCATATTTTCCTTAGATTTCTAAGTTAATCCATCTCAGCTATCACCTGAGTTACCAATGCATAATGCTAACAGAGAGACATTAGCATGGTCAAATGATAGGCCACATATTCTATCTACAATCCATTTTCTTGTGAGATGCAATTAATTCAAAATACTTGGATTTTCCTTTGAAAATACAGGAACACAGTTGTTTTCTTAAAACAAAGCATTAAGGCAAAAAAAAAAAAAGAAAAAATGAATCATCTACATGTATATATAGTATTTTAAATTTCTCCTGTGATGTCCTCATTCTAGTGGTGAATATTAGGTGAATTTCCCCACAAGTTCTACGACTCTTCCTTTCAACCATCTGATTTCTCTTCAAAAGACTGTCAGGCACTGCTACACCTTTAACCTTACTACGTTTCAGACAGTAAATCCATCCTGACCAAAGCCCTTCAGGTTCAGTGGAGGTTCACATTAAGATTTTGAAACAAATTACTTGCTCTTTGTTTCACTTACAGAATGTGCAGACTTGGCCTTCCAAGTATTCAACTCTTCCTTGCTCTATACCTGTTCTCAGAAACTAATTACCGATTTAGACAGTGCAAGCATACAGTAAACAACACAGCGATGTAGTCATGGCACATAAATCACTTCAAGTGATTGCACAGCTGTCACTGGTATTACTTCATTGCTTATAGCAAGAATGCACTTTGGCAACTTATTTAGCAAAAGTTTTGTACTCTTTTCTGTGAAGGAAAAAAAACATTTAGTGATGTAAATATGGAGAATCTGAAAGATTCTAAGTCTGTTTCTTATAATTTGATAACTAACTTTAGCATATTTGGATCTATGCAGAACTGTTTTGCTTAATACTGCTTATTATGCTAAAACTAGATGCCTGTGGAGTCTTTTTAACTTCTATTGTAGTAAAGTCTGCTTTAAAATTGCTTCACTGAGGGTTTTCCTGAAATAATTCATATTTTTGTCATCTAATTTCCCACTGCTGACTGAACATTTTCAGAACCAACTCAGTAGTTATCTGCTCTCAGACCAGCTTTCCACTCAGAAAGCCTGGACACATATGTTATAACTTAGGAATAAAAACAACACCAGAACCAAACCCAAAACAACAGAAGAGTGGAAGAGCACTCCTTGGTTTTCACTCTGTTTTGGAAATTATGCCTTTGTTTGTGTATGTATGACAGTGTTTTACTAGTTTAGAAAAACAATAAATTTGTTCTATGGAAAACGTTAGCTGTATGCCTCATTAATGTGGTATACAATGCAGTGTTGATGGTATTTGTCTTTTCATTGCAACCTAATAATATATCAGGTCATAAATTCAAGGTTAAAAGTGATACAGAGTTGACCTTTAATAAAAATGCAGCAGTCCTAATAACAAACAAGTGAATAACTTGAATTATATTAGAATCATTCTTTTGTAACCGAATAATCTACCCTCCTCTTATAATGAACAATATTAGATGTGAGTATTCAGGAAATGAAAAGCTAGAATCTATGGGAAAGGTAATGATCTCTGAAAATTTTCTCTAATGACTAATTTGTGGCTCAGTGGATTTCGAGAGATTATTGGTTTTTGAAATGGGTTCTATCAACTAAGGAGATAATGGAAATCATTTGGCTGAATAAAGTAAAACTAGATTCGTTATGTGGAGCTCTATTACATGGACCCCTATTTACCACAGAATTTAGAAGCATTTTTTCCTAAACTGAACTACTGTGTCAACTTATATTACAGGACAAATTCTGATAACACAGCACACATTGGTAAAACTTTCATTAACCTTAGTCGAATAGGGATTTGACTCTGATTTTCATCAGGAGAGATGCTGTGATCAGTGAGAATTTCAGGTGCTCAATATTGCTCACAATATATCTCTGATTCAAGTTCCAGGTTTTTCACATTCAAGCAGAATGAAAGGATTTTTACCTTCATTATCAGTTCATGGGCAATATCTTACAGGACTAGCGCTGAAGTTAAAATTCCACCGGTAATTCATCCCCATGACATTTATGGGCCTTGCTCACAATCAGACCTATTAAACCAGAAGCTGTACGAATTACAGAAAGACAGATCCTATACTTTGAAAAGCTTCATAATTCAAAGTGCAGTATTCTCTCAGAGGCAATCCAAAATTCTGGAAATATCTGTGATATAATATTATAAATGATTCTGTATTATTCTAAGCCTTTGTTTTTACAATACTCTGCATATTTTTAGTATCATGATTTTATAAAATTACCATGATTTTGCAAATTTACTGCTTTTACAAATTGTCTCTGCTATAAATGCTGCTGTGTTATATTCCCATAGCTACATTAACTATATTATTGTTTGGAGTTATTTTCCACTGCTATCTCAATTGCTTAAAATGTGGTTTCATTTCTTATTATGCTTGCTTAATATACAAAAGTAGTGATGACTTACTAGAAATTTGGTAGTAGCTTAAAAGGTTGTTATTTAAGTTAGGTGAGGGAAAAAATTTTAAATATGACATTTCAGAGTTAAATATGGCTTCAAAGGTTTAAATTTTTTTCAGTTTACTAACCTTTTTTAACATTGATCATGGAGGAGTAGGAAAAGTTTCAGGATTTTTGTTATTTATAAAGCAGCAGCATCACGTACAGAAAATGCTAACAAAGATAACCCCAGAAATCCATTAATAGACTTATTGGCACAAGAGTGTCTGGAGAATCAAAAAGCAATTCTAATTTTCTGCTGAGATGGAGGGAGATCATCTTATGTCTGAGTATCAGTGTTGATAACATGCAGTGCCCTTAACTGGGGAAGACGCTGCTGGGGTAACTGTTTTTTCTCTGATCCTTGTCTCTGTTTGTGTAGAGTTTTATGTCTTCTTGTTATCAGCTTTTATTTTTTCTAAATATGAGATAAGACATATGTGTGCAGAAAATACAGAGTTATTCTTTTGGCCCTTTTTTCTTTTTAATCCCTAAGAACAATTTTATCCAACTCTCTAGACTGCATTTCTTTTGTGATTAGTAACCGACTATGGAAAGCTCATAGAATCATAAAATATCTCAAATTGGAAGGGACCTAAAACTAAGCCAAATTACTAAGACCACTGTTGAGACACTCCTAGAACTCTGACAGGCTTGATGCAGTGACCACTTCCATGGTGATCTTGTTTTGGTGCCTGGCCACCCTCTTAATGAAGAACCTTTGCCTAACGTCCAATCTGAAATTCTCTTGACTCGATTTCATTCCATTTCCTTGTGTCCTATTGCTGGTCACCAGAGACAGGAGATCAGCACCTCCTCCTCCACTGCCGTCCTTGAGGAAGTTGTAGGTCATGACTAAGCCTTCTCTTCTCCAAGGTGAACAAATCAAGTGACCTCTAACTCTTGACCTTGAGGCCTTTCATTATATTAGTTGCCCTCTTATGGACACACTCGAGTGGTTTGAGGTCCTTCTTATACTAAGGCACCTGAAACTACACGCAACATTTCAGGTGGTTATACCCTCAGGCATGCCAATTATCATCCTTTGCTTGTACACCGAGGAGCTCTGGTAAAATAAAATAAAGAAATAATAACTAATTGTTCTCAAACATAGCAGCCTTTGGAAGAGGTTCATGAAGACAACCATGATGGGTTCTTGTCTTAGAGGAATTTAGATGGAATAGAAACATACAATGTTTAATTGGAACTTTAATAGAGCCTGGAAGTAACCTAAAAATAGGTCACACAGGACTCAGGATTATGTCATTCCTTTCTTCTACCTTGAATAGAAGAGGGTGGGTTTTTTTATGCGCACACACACAAAACTTTTGAAGTCTTGAATTTCAGACAGGAGTTTTGATATTTTGGAAACAATGAAACCCTGACACAATGCTATAATTTCTTACCTTTCCTATCAACATTTAAGAGCAGCAGTGCTAAAGAAAAAAACCTAACAACTTGGAATCGTGATTTGTTCATGTAAAGAAAGTGCTAAAAATTTACTAATAAATCAAACATTTTTTTCCTAATCTAGATGCCTTGCTCACTCTTATAAGTTTTGTTTCAAGGCTCCTTTGATGATTTCTCAACTTCCTGCATCACAACAGAACCTATATAAGGAAAACTTATTTGTTCCTAATAACTTCTTAACATGGATGGCTTCTTTGGATAACTAACATCAAAAAGTAGCACACACTGTTGATTTTCCTTACACCAAAAGATAAGCATAGGGTCGGCATAACAAGGAATAGTATATATGAAGTAAGTTTGTTCAGAAAATTTTGGAAGTAATATAATATAATTAGTAAAGCTGATATAACTTACTAGCCAAATGGATTTTTCTCTCTTGTGGCTTACTGAAGCAATGATTATTGGCTGATACCTGTCTAATACTGAGCATGTCATTAGAAGAAAAAGATTTTGTTAGTGCTAGAAAATGACCTGCCATGGGAGTAAATTTAATACACTATAAAATGTTTGTCTGAATACAAATTTAAGATGCTTGAAAATGGAAAATGGTCTAATGGAACAGATGATCTATGTACCTGAAATATTGGTGACTGTTAAAATACTGCTCAAACATGTATTTGGGAGATTTAAGACTACCATTCACTTTGGACAAATAGAAAACAATCTTTACATTGCTTAGAGATAAAAGTTTGGGAAAATGCAGCCAAGTTCATGATTAATTGATATTCACATTTTTAAGGAAAGTGAAATATACTTCATGCCACACGAGAAAGATAATGATAGTTAACTAACATTAAATGGTATTTTCCTTTTGAACTGAAAAAAAATGCATCCTTAAAAAATATTTAAGAGATACAAATGTTTATGAATGTTTCCATCCTGGCTAATTACAATTAAACTTTTAAAAATACACATAAGATTTGGTTTTGTGTCATTAGTCTTTATATTATGGCTAAATAATCAGGCCTAAGTCAGCCTCTCTGCCAAAGGACCCAGTAGGATTAAATTTTACATCTCTTTTGGCAAGAAAGGTCAAACTAAACCAAAACAAAAGCCAAAAATCCTTTCAGGTTCTATCTACAATTTAACAGGATTTGTTAGCAAGCGAGATATATTTGGTGAAGATTAGACAACTGAAAAATGGGATTTTGATTCAAATTACATTGAGTAGTGTAAAAATGCTCAGGTAGTTACAGAACTGCTTTATAATAGGCCAGATCTACAATTCCCACAAGCATTTTTCCATTAAAATTGTTTTGAATGGTACTATATCAGACACCAAATCCAGAAATGTTATGGTGTCTTCCAAACTCGACAAATCTATGTGTACAAACTTGAAAAAAGATGAATTGACAATGATAGTCAGCAAGTTAGAATGACCCCAAAAACTGTTCTACATATCTACTATGCTTGCATTTTTCAAAAGCTAAGATAGATTAGGTGGTGTTTTAAACTCTGCTTCTCATTACTATTATTTGCAGCATGAGCTACATTTCTACAGTAGCAGCTCCATATTCTCACATAATTAGTTCTTAAAAATAGATCTTAACAAAGGCATTTCCCTGATATAGCATTATACAGTTTGCAAATTATTCTCCACTTACAAACCAGCAGGAAGAAGTGGAGTTCAAGTATGAAGATCTTACTGGTTTCATTCTTTCTTCCATGCAAGCTGGAAGGATAAAAAGTGTTATGTACACCTTCTAAAAATAACATTTGTTTGCTTGTTTTCAGGAGGTTAGGGATGGTAATTTATGAGAAAATTTGTATGCAACCAGCAACAAACTGAACAAAGGGTGATATGTTGAAAGATCATAGGGTTTTAAAGGGGCAAAACTGACTACAATTTTGATAATGTTTAGACCAACATAAGAGATCTTTATGATGATTTTTAGGTACTTGAACATAGACTTAAACTTACACAAAAATGTTAATAATTAACCTATTTTTCTATCATTTTTCAGAAAAAAAGTGAAGAAATATATATATTGTTTTCACATTCAGACCAAAAACTCCCCTTAAAATACCAGAACACATTCCAAACTCAATTACACACAGAAAGCAATTCCTTTTGACAGTTAACACAGTTAAATGAAGAAAACATAAAATATTGCAGATTTTCATATAAAGATCCATATAATAATTCATTTTGTGGCCAGGTTTTCTCTTTTTTTTTTTTCCTGCTTTGAGAAAGAAAGTATTTTTGAAGATTTTGCCTTTCTAAAGATCTTCTGAACTTGTGTATTGTGTTAATCATATGTCATTTTGAAAATTTCACAGAGAAAATTTTACTCTGGAAGTCAAAAAAACAAACAATACTTGCTGACTCGATCTATCGGTCTCATATTAAATCACAAATAGTGAATGAGGTGTAGCTAGTATCTGCATGGAAGAACAGTGAGGGTGACAGAGCACTGGAAGAGGCAGGCCGGAGAGGTTGTGGAGTCTCCTTCTCTGGAGACTTTCAAAACCTGCCTGAACACGTTCCTGTGTGTCCTGCCCTAGGGGATCTTGCTTTGGCAGGGAGTTGAACTACATGATTTGTCGAGGTCCCTTCCAACCCCTAACATTCTATGATTCTACGATTCTACGATCCTATGATTCTATGATTATATAATTGTATGATTCTATGATTCTATTTTCTATTTTCAATTGTCTGTGCTCTATAGATGAAGACTTGGCTCTAACTCACATAATTTTTTTTTTCACCTATCTACCATGAGCATCTTTACCACAGTGCTGATAGCAGGTATTGAACAGCCTTAAATCAAGGGTTAAACTGCTTTATTCTAAGACAATAATTGTTGATTTCTTCTGAATTAGCTAGAGAGAAATACGTAGCTTCTTAAGGTGTTTCATCAGAGCTATTTATTTTGCAGTGAGATGAATCGGTTACTGAAGATGCCTGTTAATTTCCTATGTCTCTAAAAGGAAAAAGTAGAGTTTAACTTGATAAACTCAGGTTTACTTTTCTGACTTAGATATCTAAATTAGGAAGAGTCAATTTCATCCAACAATTTTCGCATCAAGAAGGGAGATAACTAAGAGAAGGAGGAAAAAGGACATAGTCGACTCACTGTGACTGTGATTATACTATCAGAATGATTATGCTACTTTGAATATGGCGCTGGAAGTCATAATCACAACTCCTTACTACAATGTTGCTAAACATTAATTTGTGTAATTAATGTTGAAGTGAGAGAAATAAGTTAAGGAGGTTTCTGAATATAGGTTTTTTTGGTGAATATTAAATTGTTCTTGATTTTTCAATCTGAAATACTTGAAGTTATGCTTCACAACTCATCTATCAAAGGAGAGGAAGTAAAAATGTGATACAAAATATCAGGGATAAATACAGTATTTAAAGAAAGTGCTTATACAACATACAAAGAGAATCACTGTGTGATATTTTATTCAAATATGAACAAGATGGATTCATAACCATACTAAAAATACGTATAAGACTAAACAAGTTCTTCTTAAATTTAGGAGAGACCTTATAAACGCTTTGCCATATTCCTGAAAATAAAAGATTAACTGGTACAAATGCGTTAGATTTTTCTCACACCGATATATGTAAATTCAGTTAACATATTGAATAAAATTGCAAATGTACGTAAATCAACGTAGTTTAATTGTACTTGTATAGAAACACGTTGATATATTTTTGGTGACATTCTGTCCCATTATCCAAAAGTCTTTTGTAAGGATATGAGGAAGGAGAGTGCCTGTTCCTCCTTCAAGGTTGTCTGGTCAAGAACCTTTTTGCTACAGCAAGGGATAGTAAGAAAGGAAGAAGCCAGAAACAAGAATATACGGGGACACAAACCTGATGGACAAATAATAAAGGAGGCAGTAAGCGACACAGACTCTGTGAAGCAAACATGGAGACTATGTCAAGACACAGACTTCCCCACTCACACTCACTGATGGGCTATCCAGAAACTACAGGTGACACTTTGAGGAAGATCAGTCTGGACTTTGCAACTGATAAGCCTCTAAATCAGGGGACACTTGGACTAGGAGGGTCCAGGAATTGATAAAGCTGTAAAGATCTATGGAGGATGTGCAGGTGAATGGGGTGCAGAGAGGAATAAAAAGTGGAGGTAGACAGACAGTGGTATAAAAGGGTTGTTATCATGTAAAAGGGGTCTGGACAGTATGCTTCTGTGGCTGATCACCCTAGTCTGTCTTATCTTTCTGTATCTTCTTGTTAAATATTCTCTTAACTTTATCAGACTATCCACAAACTTGCATGTGCTTGTGAACCAGGAGAGTGTGGTGTGTGGGCTACACGAGTGACCATCTGCCTCTGCCAGCCCAAGAGGAGGAGGGGACGTGTGTCTGTGCCTGCATATTGAATGTGTGTGCTGCTGGGAGCAGCCCCTTCTCTGTGGCTGTCCATGTAGCCACAGACATTTCTGCATCCGCTGTGGGTCTTTCTGAAACAACTGGAAAGATTCAGATGATATTTTGCAATTTTCTCTCACATTGGATTAAGCATAGACCTGTTAAAATAGTTTTAAAAGCAAATCTCCAGCCTGCCGTGAAAATTATAACATCCGAAACAAAGGAGGGGATCATTTATCAGGGTGCATTAGTCTTTGCAAAGACAGTAATGGCTGGTCTCTTGTCATAAAATGTTGTGATGACTTGGGAACAGCTCCTGAAAATTTAAGATATGTAAAAGAATTGCAGGGAGGCACTATTCCATGGGAGTAACAATATATCATAACCATTAACATTTATTATTTAATAATGTGTGAGTTTTATGGTTACAGTGTGTGCTCATAGGTGATATACACAAATCTAAGATTAAGACATGAGACAACTTAACGGTAAAATAAAAAGAGGAAGCAGAGATTTTACAAAAGATTTCATTTATTACAAATATGAACAAATGTAAATAAAAAGATCTTCTTCTTCAAGAAGAGGAAAACTGTAGTATTTATAGTTTGCAGTGTCCAGGCTTGTTTATCAATTTAGGCTATAATCAAGTTTTACTTGTAAAATTGATAAAATTAAACTGAAAAATAATAAAACTAACACAAAAACCCCTTCCATCATACTACATCTAGTATATCTGTTTATAATTAACAGAGTAAGTGTATACAAATGAGAGAAGACTAAAAGATTCTTGTAAATATGGCAATTGTTGCAAATTTTTTGTGAAGCTAAATGTTTTTAACACAGTTTTAGTTTTAAATGCTGTTAGAAGCACACTGTAATACTAACTTTAAAGTTTGTAATTAATCTGTTGTACACAGATCTATTTCCATTACATTAGTGAGAAATCATTTCACTGAATTACAGAATGCGTATTTCATTTTAATGATATCTGCAATAGAGACTTTTTTTAAAGTCTTAGTAACAAATATATAATTATACAAAGTTCTGCAAAGCCCTTTTTCTGAGGGACTGAACATGAAAACAAGAAGGTGGCTTTCTATATTTTTGAAGTGAGGCATAATAAATGCCTAGTAATTATTGTGATGAATATTCCATTTTGTATAATAAAAGTGGAGTGGTTTTCTTTCAGTTAACATTATTGCCAATGGCTCTTAGGTATTTAAAATCACAAAAAAAATCAAGAGTAGATGCATGTTTGCGATTTTTCAGTGGGAAATACTGCTTAGGAATTCAATAGAAGCAATCTATTTTTCTCTTTATTGTCTTTTCTCTGACAATCATCACCATAGTAGCTTAACTCACAGTCATTAATTCATTTATTCCATTAAAAAATGTCACAAGAAAAAAAAACTTTATTTTTGTTAGTGAGTTTAAACCATGTACAGGCTACATCTATTTTTTGAAGGATTGGGAACTTTACAGTTTAGGAAGGATAGGCATGGGGGGCAAGGAAGGGATGTCACCCTCTGTGTCAACAAGCAGCTGGAGTACATGGAGCTCCATCTGGGGATGAATGAAGAGCCGACTGAGAGCTTATGTGTCAGAATTAAAGGGAGGAGAGAAACAGTTGACATTATAGCAGGGGTCTGCTGTTACAGGCCACCCAACTAGGAAAACTGAGTGGATGAGGCCTTCTATAGACAGCCAGGAGCAACTTCACATTCACAAGCCCTGGTCCTCATGGAGGACTTCAACTGCTCCAATATCTCTTGGATACACAGCAGAGCATAAAAGCAATGCAGAAGGTTCATGGAATTCATTCATAATAACTTCCTTCTCCAAGCGATAGAGGAGTCAACAAGGAGAGGTGGTATGCTGAGCCTTGCTCTAACCAACAAGGAAGGATTGGTGGGAAATGTGAAGTTTAAGGGTAGACTTGGCTGTAGTGACAATGAAATAGTGTATTTCAAGATCCTTAGGGCAGTGAGAAAGACATACAACAAGCTCACTACTCTGGACTTCAGGAGAGCAGACTTTGGCCTTTTCAGGGACCTACTTGGTAAAGTATCTTAGGATAAAGCCCTGAAGGGAAGAGAGTCCCAACAAAACTGATGAATATTCAAGGATCGCCTCCTCCAAGCTCAGGAGTAATACATCCTGACAAAGAGGAAGTCAGGTAAAACCACCAGGAGGCCTGCATGGATGAACAAGGAGCTCCTGAAGAAACTAGATTTTGTAGTGTCTCGTGCTTGTCAGTTCTCATAGCATTGATGGGTTGAGAAGATAATGGGACATATCCAGACAGTCCTCACAATGTTTAACAAAAGTAACATTTAGACATCTAGTCAAAAAGAAAACTTACAAGCCCAAATTAAATTCTTATCAATAACTTCACCTCACTCTCTTCAGGAACATAATTTATACATCTTGAAGACAGAAAGTAGGATGAGAGAATCAGACAACTGACAGCAATGTACACACAGATATATCAATCATTCAGATTTTTTGAAAAGTTTATGGTTGAAGATCCAAACTATTTTTTCCTTAAGCTTACTTTAGAATACAACTAATCTTTTCACATATACCATAGCTGAGTACTTAAAGTGTTTTAAAATTTAAGAAGAGATCACATTTTTTTCTAAACAGAGATTTAAACATATAATTGAAGCACTTACACATCTAACTGAAGTCACTTCAGAGACTTTGCAAATAGCATAGTGTTGTTGTTCAAGCCAACTGCCTAGCAAGGAAAAACAAGGAACCACGTGGTCTCCAGCTCACTTCTCCCCCTACCCTCATTTCCACAGTGATATGGAGGGAGAAAATTCATCTAAAAAGGCTCAAGGGTTGAGATTAAGGATAGAGGAGGGTAATAATCTACCATTTAAGATGATGGGCAAGGAACCGGAGAGACTTGGGAAGAAAAAATATAAATTTAATTTACCACCACCATTTATGACATAGGATAGTGAGAGGAATACATCAATAAATACAACCTAATCTTAAATACACTTTGCCTCACCTTTCATCTTCTTGGCTACCTTTGTCCCATTAGTGCAAGGGGGGAAGGGTATGGGGTATGTAATCCTTCTGACCGTTATTCACTCCCCGTGGCAGCTCCTCCTTGAGAAAGAAGGCTCCTCTCAGTCTCTCCTTCATGTTACATGGTTTTCACCTCACAGGAGCCAATCTTTTTCCTCCTCATGAGTCCATCAGGGCCATGAATCTCTTTGGGCGTGTCCCTTGCTGATGCTTGGTCACTCTCCCCTCTTGTATGGGGCTCTGCATATCCTGCCGCATCCTGGACGTTCTTGCCACAGTCAGTCCCCGCAGCGGGCAGGTGATCACCTTCCTGCCATCTCAGCCACCATGGGGATCCAGGGAGAAGTCCTGCTCTGGCAGCCTTCTCCTTCTCTGGGACTCTTCCCCCCCTCTTTTTTCACAAGATGATGTTCCTTTGGTATTCTCTCACCTCCCACTCCTCTAACAGAAAAAATCCCCAATATTAAAGACAGCACAGTGCAAGACAAGATGAAGCCAAAAAAGAGAAGTAGAACAGTGGAGTTGCCTCTTAAATAGCTTGATCATGGAGGTGCAGATTGGCCTGATGCTGGCCAGAGGCAGGTCCAACTCCTACCTGGGGATGGGGGGGTTCTTGAGACTTCCCAAAAAGCTATACTCCCGCTTTCTCAAACCCCCACCAGACTCAAACCCAAGATACCTAGAAAACTTCATAAGGCAATTAAAGTATATTCAGTATTACTGTGGAAGCTGTTAAGATATAGCTTAGGAATTACTACAGAATAACTATATTGTTTTCTTTATGTAAATAGGTGCTTGTGTTAAGAGTTATGTCTTGACAGGTTTTCTATATGGTCAGCGGAGAAAAATAGTTCCATCAGAAAATGATGTAAGGAATATACTGTGCTACACTGCATTCTCCTCTATGCAAGCTTTTATTTTTTCATCAACTACTAGGTAGTATGGAGAAACTAGCTGGTTTTCGACGACCTTGCCGTAAGGGGATACAGCACCCCATTTCAACTCAGCCGAGAGCCGTCAGTCGTAGCCCTGTGATGTTGTGCTATAGAAGTGCCTTTTTCCAGTCCATTCCTGAATTGCTTGGATTTCCTGCACTAATTTAAGGACTGAGCAGCTGCCTTGTTTTCACTTACTAATCACAGTTGTCTTGTTTTCACTTGCTGATCACTGGACCACCCATTAGTGCCACTGCTACCACAATACTTTTCCATTTGTCCAGCCCATGTGCTGTGGGATTTGAGCTGAGGGCATAGGTTACCTATCCTACAGCTGTCCCCTGATCTTGGCTTGCCTTCCCTTGGAAAGCAGCCCTGATCTTGCTGCTGCCTGACATTTCTCATGTAAGCACCTGACTTCAGGTATTTATATTAATTGTTCTGCTCAGTCGCATAAACATAAGTTCTAATGTCATCAGAGACAGCAGAGTGCCAAGACTTCCAAAATGACAGAAAAATCAACCATTTTAATTTATGGCAAGAGTGATGGAAATTAAGTTGTAACATATCAGGATAAAGTTCATATTGGTCTTATAATTACAGTGCAGATGGTTATCAGGGCTCTGCAGGTGTGCATAGCCAATATACTTAGTCTTTCATTCCTTGATTTGTCCAGAATCTCCTTGACTAATCTCTCTATAGATGAGATAATAGTCTGACATGAACAAGTTATCACCTGAACCCTTACCACATTCACATTTAGGTATTTCACAGACACTTTCCAGGTGGAAATTTTGGACAGCCCCAGAGATTTCCTCAATTCTTGCTGTGCTTAGATTGACTGAAAGTGGTCACATCTTTCTTTCATTGTGCTGACTAATAACTTTTGTAGAGAGTGTGATCATCCTAGAGACTACTCTAAGCGCTCCTTGCTCCAGAACTTATCAAATTGTATATATCCTGTGTATATCCTTATGAATAGTCAACAGATGCAGGATTGGGCATATAAAACAGTCATCTTTTATATATAATCAGGTTATTTAGGAGTGGCTTTGCACATAGTTTAACATTCCAGAAATAATAAAGGAAATAAATGTTATGTTCACCAGAGTGATCACATAGTGCTCTTTGACAGTCGGATTACAGGAGTTCACTAAAACATTTTATGGAAGTCTCACCTGATCCAGATGAAGATGCTATTGCTATCAAATTCCCACCACCATTCAGACAGAAATTGATCATGTTGTCCAGAGCTGTAATATCAAATCAACTGGTTATTTTTGTAATTTTATTTTATTAAATTGTGTCTTTATGAATATCTCTGCACCAAAAGTTGCAGAGGGCCTTGGTCTTTAAGACACACTGATTAACATCATCCACTTGGAACTTTTCTGAGGACATGTCTGAGGAGGTAGTAGCATCAGCATCATTTGTATAACTACTTGTTTGATAAGATGATTTCCCAGAACACAAGAGATTTGGGAATGCAGAAAAAATATAAAATCAAGTGGATTTCAAACTGAAGATTTTTTTTAATTATTATTTAATTACTTAATTATTTAGTTAGTTGGGTTTTTATTTATTTTTAAGTGTGCCCAGAATCTAGCTGTCATGGGGCTCTTTTACAGTCTTAATTAAGACAGGCTATCCTGCTTACTCAAATTCCTAGAGCCTCACGTTAGGTGCTAAAAAAGGACTGTAGTGGGTTGATCCTGTCTTTATGCCAGCTACCTACCAAAGCCACTCTTTCTCTCACCTTGTCAGTTGGACAGTAGAAAGGAAATACAATGAAAGGCTTGTGGGTTTAGATAAGGACAGAGAGATCACTCACAATCATCATCACAGGAAAACTAGACTCACTTTGGGGAAATAAGTTTAGTTTTATCATAAATTAAAATCAGAGTGGGATAGTGAGAAAAAACCCTAAATCTTAAAACATCTTCCCCCCACCTTTCTCTTCTTCCTGAGCTCAACTCCATTCCAAATTTTCTCTGCTTTCTCCCCCACAGCAAAGCAGAAGACAGGGAATGGGGGTTGTGATCCGTTCATCACATGTTGTTTCTACCACTTCTTCCTCCTAAGAGATAGGACTCCTCATGCTGTTCCCCTCCTCCAGCATGGGATCCCTCCAATGGGAGAGAGTCCTCCTTGGCTTCTCCAATGAGTCCTTCCTATAGGCTGCAGCTCTTCACAGACTGTTTCAATATGAGACCCTTTCATGGGTCTTACCTTGTATTATCTTAAATTTTATTTCTGTTTTTTCTTTTAGTCTTTTTCTGCAATATAAACATTTACTAGCAATTCAGCTATGTAATGGTAGTGAATTGGAGGCATGATAAACGGTAGTGCTTAGTGATTGTGGTTTATATGACACAGTTTCTTTTTCACATTTTGTCTTTTTCTAGAAGTGTTGGCCAGGTCCCAGTAGAGTATGAGATAGTAAATAATAGTCTTTGGCATTCTGTCAGTTTTCTAATTTCTATGTTCACATTTTTTCTTCTTAAATTTTAATTTTAGTTGTATGCAGCCACGGTTTTATTTGTGTATCCTGACTAGATAATGTATTTTATGGATCTATGATGGTTCTAAACTCCACTGCAGAACTGAATCTATATACTACAAAGAATATATACAACTAATACTGTTGTAAAACCAGCTTTACTTATTTTGCATTAAAGAGAATAGAATTAGGAATTTTATTTGAGTTCTTGTTTTTATAGCTTGGTGACGTAATTATTAAATGATTTTCTTACTCTGCTCAAACTTCACAAAAAAAGTTTTTTGAGTTATTCAAATCAGCTCTGGAATAATTACTCACATAAAATACAAAAAACAAAACAAAAAACTCTATATACCCTGTCTATGCTGTTGATGGCTTGGGAAGAGACGTTTAGAAATATTTTTGTTTGTTTGTTTTTCTATTGGTTTATTTATCAACTAAAATTTTCCTGTTGACTAGGAAAACATTAGTAACTAAGTACATGGTCATTCTGATCACTAAAGAGTAAGAAGTTTAAAGACACTAGAGCTTTATGTGATGGCATGTAATTTCTCTTCA
>NW_009719952.1:269-2445 GCF_000703405.1 Apaloderma vittatum | reverse complement strand
GACGTGGCACTTGGGGACATGGTTTAGTGGTGTATGGAAAATGACGTTGCCAGAGGTCAGTGTTCACAAAGAAGACAGGGAAGTCTTAACTTTATCCGAATAAAGGGAGAGTTCACCGAGGTTGCCAAGGCCCAGTGAGGTCTCTCAAATTGCTGGAGGACGCAGCCTCCTTTTATCCCAATTTCCTCCTTTTATCCCAATTTCCTCCTTTTATCCCAATTTCCCGGCTGCATGAAACCCTCTCCCTCTCCCTGCTGGCTGAGGCACTCAGGAGATACAGGCTTCCATGTTGCCCCTTAGCATGCGCCCCCCGAACAACACACATCCCGTGTGTCATTAACTCCAACGTTACGCCGCCCAGGGCAGAGAGGTTAATGTTCATCGGCCTGTGAAGCCCGCGTACTCTTTCTCAGAGTTCAAAAGTTTAGATCATCCTTGCTGCTGACTTAATTAACAGCCCTGATGGTCCAGGGGTCTTGTTATCTTCTCCCAGGCTGCGTCCTGGGACTCCCTCATGCATGAAGGACGCTCTGCTCTTTGGTCCATCACTAACGAAGAAAACCACATGCTCCCCTTCTTGTTTTATCACTCATTTGTAGAGACACTCTGCTTTCTTACTCTCTCAGGGGTCACGGTGGTGCTGGGTAGATAGTTGGACTTGATCTTTGAGGGCTTTTCCAATTGTTCCAATTGTTTTCCAATTGTTCCACGATTCTGTGATTCTCTCCGCTTGGCTCTGAGTCCTGAATCGGGTCCTGCTTGCTTCGCTGGAGAGAGCCGGGTGATCTTCCCCAGCCCCTCCATGACCTTCCCCAACACTTCTTCCCTCCCAGCCTCCTCTTCCTCACTTGGGCACTTTTCCCAATCATCCCTTTCAGGACCCTCCCGCAATTTGCCAGACGTGTCACTGGAAAATTAACCTCTGTGGCCTCGAGCTGTCGTCCTGCGTTCACTTCAGCCGTCGTGGCGAGGAGCAGGCCGGGGGGCAAACCCGTGTTTTGAGGGTTTTAGTTACAAAGGGGCTGGATTATGGCGCCGCTCAGGAAAAGCTGACGCAAGGACTGGATGTGTCTGGAAAGCCTCAGATCTGTTGTGGTTCCTGCGAGACCTTCCGCTGTTGTATCTTTTAGCGGAACGCCTGTTTCTTGTTCATGATTAAAAACCAATTTGCTGTCACCCCCCTCCAAAACTAAAGCTGCTTCTGGGAAACCCAGAGCAGCAGAAATGGGGCAATTTGTCCTGTCTCGCCAGACGTCTCTCGTTCCTCAACCACCCTTCTGCAGTGACCGGGGCGGCTGCGCCTCGCTCGGCCTCAGCTGGTTCCCCTTCCCCTTGGCCGCCTCCCTAACGAAGTCGGGGGCTTTGAAAGCTGGCAGAGCGCGGCTGAGATTTCCCAGGTCCTTCCACGCCACCCTTTGGAGCTGCTCCCTCGCAGATTTGCTGGCTCTACCCCCCCGGGAAGGGTTTGAGTTGCTCCAGCTGGTGCCTTCGCACCAGACGCGGGTTTTTTTCCATAACTGCAGTCGCAAACCCTGTAATCAGCAGCACAACAGAACGCGCAGCGGCCCCGTGAACTCCCTGCTCTCTTCCACCAGCTGTTTCTTTCTTCTAAGCAAAAATCTCCCTTTTATGAGTTTATGCTTCTTTTTTGGGACCTGGACTCGGCGTTTTGCCAAAGGGACGTTTCCTTTTGAGGCTGGCTGCTGCAGAAAACCAGATCGGCACTTCTAAATCCCCGACCTTCCTCTTCCTCTGGTTTGTGCTGGTGGCTCCCCCGTCTCACGGCACAGCCCCTCGTCCCCACGCCCCTCAAGGTTTGAACCTCCCCCTTCTCCCTCTGCCTCGCTAGCTATTCGTGTCACAAAAGCTCTTCTCCCAGGGAAGGCTAATTACACAGAGGTTAATTGAGATCTCGCCTGCGTGGGAGGCGGGGAAGTGTGATCTGTGGCCAAAAATATCTGACAGGGAGTTTTGAAATAACTTGAGAGCCATTTTTCGTGCTATTGATCTATTTTTGGTGCTCATGGAGACTCTGTCCTCGTCTCTTTCATCTCCGGCGTGGTTGGTCTTTAAGGTCCCCCTCGACCCAAACCACTTTGTGATTCTGACAAACCCCAGCGACGCCAAAATAATTCACATTCAATTTGTCATGAAAAAAATCGGGGCGAACACAAAG
>NW_009719952.1:0-237 GCF_000703405.1 Apaloderma vittatum | reverse complement strand
CCCACAGATCCGGGCACTCCTGGCCCGGTGAGCCCTTGCGGGTGTCGTTGAGAGGTTGCCGGCCACTGAGCAGCATCTCAACCTCGCCGGCCCCGCGCCTGCGAGATAATTGGGAGAACATCTCAGGGCCTCACAGAGAAAGAAGAAAGCAAGTTTGGGGCTTTTTCATGATTTTTTTTGCTCTCCCCTGGTGTGTCGCCGGCTCTCGCCCTGGTTCCCGGCGGCCCCACCACGTGA
>NW_009719951.1:862-2459 GCF_000703405.1 Apaloderma vittatum | reverse complement strand
AATCACAGAAGGGTCGTGGAATCACAGAAGGATGGTGGAATAACAGAAGTGTGGTGGAATCATGGAAGCGGAGTGGAATCACAGAACGGGGGTTGAATCATGGAACGGAGGTGGAATCACAGAACAGTGGTGGAATCACAGAACGGGGGTGGAAACACAGACCAGAATAAAGTATCACAGAACGGTGATGGAATCACAGAATAAAATAAAGAATCACAGAAGCATGGTGGAATCACAGATGAGGAGTAGAGTAGATGAGGAGGTGGAATCACAAAACAGTGGTGGAATCACAGAACGGGGATGGAATCACAGAACGGGGATGGAATAACAGAAGTGAAGAAAGAATTACAGCAGGGTGGTGTTATCACAACAGGTTGGTGGAATCACAGCAGGGTGGCGGAATCACAGAAGTGTGCAGGAATCACAGAAAGGTTGCTGGAATCACAGAACGGTGGCGGAATCACAGAAGGGTGCAGGAATCAAAGAAGGGTGCTGGAATCGCAGAAGGGTGCTTGAATCACAGAATTGAAGAAAGAATCACAGAAAGGTGGTGGAATCACAGAATTGAAGAAAGAATCACTGAAGGGTGCTGGAATCACAGAAGGTGGTGGAATCAAAGAAGGGTTGTGGAATCACAGAAGGGTGGTGGAATCACAAAAGAATGCTGGAATCACAGAACAGAAGAACGAATCACAGAAGGATGGTGGAATCACACAATTGAAAAAAGAATCACAGAAGGGTAGAGGAGTCCCAGAATGGGGCAGAGGAGTCCCAGAATGGGGCAAAATCCCAGAAGGGTGGCGGAGTCAGAGAATGGAAGAAAGAATCACAGAACGGTGATGGAATCCCAGAACGGAAGACGGATTCAGGGAAGCCTGGTGGAATCACAGAAATGTTGTGAAATCACAGAAGAGTGGTGGGATCACAGAAGAGTGGTGAAATCACAGAAAGGTGGTGGAATCACAGATTTGAAGAATTACAGAAGGGTGCAGGAATAAGAGAAGGGTGCTGAAATCACAGAAGGGTCGCGGAATCACAGAAGGGTGCAGGAATCACAGAAGGGTGCTGGAATCACAGAAGGGTTATTTAATCACAGAAGGGTGGTGGAATCACAGAAGGGTGGTGGAATCACAGATGGGTACATGAATCACAGAAGCGTGCTGGAATCACAGAAGTGTACAGGAATCACAGAAGAGTGGTGGAATCACAGAAAGGCTGGGGGAATCACAGAAGGGTGGCGGAATCACAGAAGGGTGCTGGAATCACAGAAGTGTACAGGAATCACAGCAGGGTGGTGGAATCACAGAGGACTGCTGGAATCACAAGGGTTATGGAATCGCAGAAGCGTGCTGGGATCACAGAATTGAAGATAGAATCACAGAGCTGTGGAGGAATCATAGAAAGTTGGCGGAATCACAGAGGGGTGCTGGAATTACAGAAGGGTGCTGGAATCACAAGATTGAAGAAGGAATCACAGAAGGGTGGTGGAATCACAGAATTGAATAAGCAATCACAGAAGGGTGGTGGAATCAGAGAAATGTGGTGGAATCACAGAAGGGTTCTGGAATCGCAGAAGGGTGCTGGAATCACAGAAGAG
>NW_009719951.1:0-211 GCF_000703405.1 Apaloderma vittatum | reverse complement strand
AAGGGTGCTGGAATCACAGAAGTGTGCTGGAAGCACAGAAGGTTGGTGGAATCACAGAAGGGTGACGGAATCACAGAAGGATGCTGGAATCACAAAATTGAAGAAAGAATCACAGAAGGGTGCTGGAATCAGAGAAGAGGGCTGGAATCACAGAAGGTTGATGGAATCACAGAATATCGGTGGAATCACAGAATGGTGGCGGAATCACAGA
>NW_009719950.1:0-4192 GCF_000703405.1 Apaloderma vittatum | reverse complement strand
AAGGAAAGGAAAGGAAAGGAAAGGAAAAAGAGAAAAGAAAAAATAAAAAATGTTACTGTTCCTTCTGTGGCTGACCAAAAATTCTAATGTAGCATTCCCTTCCAAGGTTAAATTCATCAATTCTCTCTGAGATTTTCCTTGCACAGAGCCAAAGGGATGCAGTTTCCAAGAGACAGACCTGGCTGGGCTGCATTTGCCTGCACTGCTCTTCTCCATCTTATTTAGCCCCCTTGCCCTGATGCTGAGATGTTTCTGGCAGTTGAAGATGATTTGGGGCCCTGCAGTGCATGAGGGCAGAATAAAACCAAAAAACTTCAACCTCTTTCTGTAGCTTTGGTCACTAAGTAATGGTAAAACATCCTGGCTAATCTCAAAAGGAATGTGTGGGAGCTGGAATGGCTGGGGGAAGCCACTTTTGCCACTGTTAGGTACTGAATGTGTGCTCAGCTACCAGGACATATGGCAATTACTCAGCTAGGACCACTATTTCTTTTAACCCTTTCCGTCAAGGGAAATAAAGGAGAAGATCACTTAGCAAGTACTCTGTTCAATCCCTCTTCATATGTTGATTTTAACTAAGTTTGCCTTGTCAAAATGCTTTAGAACGGGGAAGTATCTGCTGCCAACATTTTCCTGGCAGTCTCTGAGCCTCACCTTACCTACGCTGGGGATTTCAGACCTCTGGCACGGTAGTCTGGACAAAGGGAGCATCAGCTGACAGAAGAACTTCCAAACTCCTTTTTTGTTGTTGTTTAAACTGTAATGACATTTTGTTTGCTTTTTTCCTTGTTTCATTTCTTTCTTCATTTCTTTCTTCCACATAGATAAACCCATGATGTGTATCGTTGATTTCAATACATGTAATAAAGCATAAATCAGTCTGTCTTAAACAAATAACCTGACAGTTCGTAAGTTCATCATATTTCTTCCTTCTGTCATGCCACAAATTTAAAGAACTTTAAAACTGACATAAAGGACCAAGGCTTTGCTCCATGTTATGCCTTTTGAAATGTTAATTTGAAAGGGACAAAAACCTCTCAGTTAGAAACAGTGCCATGACCTTTGGGTATGATCCTCTAATTAAAGTTTGCTCTGATGACATTGTTCTGCATATTTTGTGACTGGATCTGATGCTGATAGGTTTGGGATAGGGTGGAGTTTCTGATGAATGGGGCAGATCTGAAATTATCTCCTTCCTACATTTGCAATTTAAATAAATCTCAGCAGAATTAATTGCTTATGGTTAAAATACTTCGTTTCTAAGTCATAACTGGATTCATCAAGGCTGATTCCCTTCTAAGTTGCACATTTTCTGCAGTATATGACTTTCTATTGCAAAAAATTATTTGCAAAACTCATGATTTGTAATAATGAAATCTAGATTAGGTCTTCTCTTTCATATCTTTTAAGTTTTGATCATTGGAAACTTTGAAAGATTTCTTCACATGTTTTAGTGTTGTCTTACCTGTTACTCCAGAATCCTACAAGGAGCTTGGAGGCCTCCCATCTGAGCCCTTTCAGCTGATGTTTTAGCAGAGAAAAAAATACAATATAATGAACCAAATGTCCCATTAGTGGCTAGCAGCTTTGATAAACAGTTTTATCTTGTTGTTAAAAGAAATAATGGTGCTGCTGTAATACAAATTATTGATAGGTTCTTTAGTGCATATCAGAGAATGTTAACTGGAAGAACATTAATGGAAAGAGAACCAGATTATAAGTGTTATGAGCCAAATGGAGGTCAAAATACCTGCAAAGATGAAAAGACTATAGCTCTTTACAGGACTAACTGTCCCCCAACAAATAATCACATTTTTTTCAGGTAGCTACTAAATTTTTTTACATGTCTTCCCAGTTTGTGTAATCCTGGCCCATCTTTCCAGGTTGCCTGGTTCAGTCCAGGCTGCTGTCAGGCAGGGAGAAGTTCTCCTTCCCTCTGCAGCTGATTGGCCTCAGACCACTCCCAGCTCTTCCTAACCAGCAAAGTTACTTCACCTTCCTACCAAAGAGTTCAGCAGCTTGTGACCATACTCATTTTCCTGACTGAGACAAACCAGATTTACTGAAATATGTTGGACCCTGTCAATAGAAATAGCACTCTTGGTGAGCAGAAACTGAGAAGGAGAATGATAATCATCAGGAAAAGGTCAAGGATGAACACCTGAGGATGGGCTGGAGTCAGTGACTTCAGCCAGTGCAGTGTTGAGAAGCCATGAGCTGGCTGCTCATTTCCCAACTTCCAACTTTGATAATATAGAATCATAGACTAGAATCATAGAATGTGTTGGGCTGGAACGGACTTCTTAAGGTCATCTAGGCCATCCTTCCTGCAGTGAGCAGGGACATGAGGGGGAATCTCATCATGCTCTACAATTACTTGAAAGGACGTTGTAGAGAGGTTGGTGCTGGTCTCTTCTCACAGGTAATTAGGGACAGAACCAGGGGGAATGGTTGCAAGTTGCAACAGGGCAAGTTTAGGCTGGACATGAGGAAGAAATTCTTCAAGGAAAGAGTGGTCAGACCCTGGAACAGACTGCCTAGGGAGGTGGTTGAGTCGCCATCCTTGAATGTGTTGAAGTGTCGCTTAGATGTGGTGTTGGGTGATATGGTTTAGGGGTGAACTTGTAGTGTAGGGTTAATGATTGGTCCCGATGATCCCAAGGATCTTTTCCAACCTGAATTGTTCTATGATTCTGTGATTCTATGACCTTTAACTAGATCAGGCTGCTCAGAGCCCCATCGAACCTGATCTTGAATGTCTCCAAGGATGGAGATTCCACCATCTCCCTGGGCAACCTGTGCCAATGTTTTGCCATCCTCACTGTAAAGAACTTCTTCCTAATATCTAACTAAAGCTACCCTACTCTAGTTTAAAACCATTGCCCCTTGTCCTGTTGCTACACACCATTATAAATAGTTCCTTCCCATCTTTCCTGTAGCCCCTTCTGGTACTGGCAGGCCGCTATAAGGTGTCCCCAGAGCCTTCTCTTCTCCAGGCTGAACAACTCCAACCCTCTCAGCCTCTCATGTATAAACTGCATTTGGAAGGAATTCTGTAGGTGCCCCTTTACTGACCTTCTCTGCTGTCCACTCCTACTTCTTTCAGCTTCCTTGTGTATCTCAACCCACAGCCACAGCTATTAATGTCAGGAATTTGTCCTCTCAGGCTCTGGTCTTTTGGAACAATCCTCTTCTGTCTCTGCATCATTCCCTTACACTTACTCACCCAAAAAACACTGAGAACAAGTTATCTGTTTTCCCTTGTTTAAAATACCTAATTGTTTCCTCCTTCTCAACAACGATTTATCTCTGTATTTAATTAATTAAATGTTTGGCCTTTTGAAGTACAGTTTTCCTTTAGGTTGTCATATAACATGAAGCTTTGTAGTAGGCTTACAGTTGGAGAAAGCAGATGGATGGTAAAAAGTTTTAATTTATGTTTCTGCAGGGTTCCAGATACATTTCTGTGGAACAAGTGCATGCATTTCCACCCTGTAGAAACTGATGAAAACATAAAATAGAGATAATTTTTGGGCCATGTGGGTTTTCATCTCCCCCTGGCAATCACCCTAGGCTCCCTCTGTATTGAGATATTTTTAAAACAATTCAAAGTAAAACAAGTCAGATTAATTGATTTTTATAACTGCTTTTTCATTTTCAATAATTTGATTATAAGAAGAGACCAACTAGCCCTAAGTGCCCTACCTATAGCACCTTTTTGTGAAATAAGGGCACAACTTACTTTACAGCAGCTCTTACTTTTTGGAGAAAATACCTTTATGGGGAACAGAATGAGTTACAAGGAGGAGAAAAGAGCATCTATTCTAAGGAACTATTAAAATGAAAGCTGGGAAACAGCTAGGAGACTCGTGTGTGGGTAGCCTACATTTTACAGTTAGCTGTGCTGGCAGCACTGCGTTGCAGAATTAAGACTTTCATCCTTGAGCTCTTTTCTAAACAAGTAGATAGCTCTTGCTTCATAATTATGCAGAGACCCTGACCAGCTGAGTACAGCTCATGTTGTGAGTTTGTCCATGAGAATGAACAGATAAGATGCTTCTTGTACACAAGATGTGCATGGGAGTGAATGGGAGAGTATGATCAAAACAGACCTGAGAAAGTCTGTTCTCTCTATGTGATAGGAGAGTGATTGAAGGAGTGCATGAGCTGGTAACAACCCTGGCGGCATAGT
>NW_009719949.1:5105-17671 GCF_000703405.1 Apaloderma vittatum | reverse complement strand
CCCTAACATTCTGTGTGATTCTGTGATTCCAGGTTGGTGTGTTTTCTGTTTTGTTTCAGTTTTCAGCAATCTTGTTTCATAAAACAGTTTAAGGCTTACTTATTTTTCCTTCCACAACTGTTTGCCAGGCTTTACCTAAGTAGTTTTAAATTGCTTCGTTTGTTAGGGTAATAAGTTGTTGGAAGTGGTATGGAAAATTCCTATTGCTGGCAGATCTGAGGTTGGAATTCTTTCAGTAATTATGAAAAAGTTATTTTTTTTCAGGTTACTTTATTAGTACTTAAATTTTAATTGTTACTGGATAAGTATTAAAATTACAGTGTGAGTTCCATTGTATTTAATTAATAGCTATCATGTCACTTGACAGTTCTGTATTCCAAAAAATATTCTTAGACCCGCAAGTTCTCTTCAGTTCTCCTTTCCCCGAACCAATTGTAATACATAATGCTTGTGCTGATATGTAATCTTTTTTTCAAAGTAGCCTTTGTTGTGGCATCAAGATTAAAACCATGAGACTTGACAAGAACAAAGAGAATAATTCATGTATACTTATTGTCACATATCTATACCACATGTTCCCAATCAGCTCTGTATAGATACTGTGAAAGGTTCACAGCACTTAGTGCAACAATAATACAATTTTTAATTAAACAGTATTGAACAATAAATCTTCTACTGTTCATGAATTTAAAATGTTTCTTGATTCTGCAGTTCATTATGATAGTCTGTAAGCCTGTGCAGCCATGTTTTCATAAATAAGTGGAGATATACGTCTTTACACACTCACCAAGAGAATTTTAAATCTGATATTCTGTATATATATTCTCTTTCTGTTCTTTTGAAGTGAAAAAAGACCAATTTGGAAAAAGTAGCTTATGGATATTCTGCCAGACCCTGTAAGAAATGCATATCCTTTCCCAGGACAGTGGCACTCCTCTTAAACTGGTCAAGATTTCTTTTAATTGAAAAAGCCATTAGAAGATGTTTTGCAGTTTCAGTGAAGGATATGACATCTTTGGGCCTAGCTATAAATAAATATTCCAGGTACAGGTTGTAAAGTTTATATGTAATATAGCAATGCACATGATATTCCTGTTCTGACTGAAGAATGACGGAATTGTTTAGAAAAGATACCAGGAAGTAATGACAGACCCAAGGAAAATCCCAACTGAATCTCAACTGACATGAAGAATGGTGTCTGTGGTTCCATTTAAATCACATACAGAATGAGATGACCTGTGTCAAAGTGTTCCACTATCATTTACTCGTCTGCTTAAGCTTTGGGAAAGCTACACAGTTTATATAGTTCTTTAAGAGCTGATGCTGTACGCCAAGAAAAATGGACATTTCATGGTCTGGGAGTTCAGTGCTTGATTACGTTCCTGGTAGTTTCCATTATACTTAACACATTATTTCTATTTCTACCTTTTAAACAGATGATAGCGTTTGAATCATGAGTTATGTCCATATATAGATGTTCCAATCAAAACATAGTTTATCCTTCTAACAATTTTTTTAGTTAGATTTCCCTTTTGATCAGGGAAAGAGGAGCCCTATTTCAAAGGAATGTGGAAGGATGGAAGACTTGTGCTGTCAGGCAGTTGGGCAGTTTAAGGTCAGATTTGGATATAGAGGCACTAGATGAGTTTGGACACCAACGGAGGCTTTGTACCTGTAGTCAAAATGCCATTCTGGAGAGCAAGCCTCAGACATTTCTGCACATAGCTTTTAGTATTGGCAACTCTTCCTCCCCTCCTTTTGTGTCAAAGAGAACCCAGTGAGTTCCAGTCTTGCTTTCATCTCCTTTGTCTTTTCCTTCTGTTTTTAAGTGTTCATAAATGGTGTCAAAGGTTCAGTTACTGAACTGGGATGAAGTGCCCTGCTTGTCATGACTATATGATCTGATCTTAAAGGATATCTGTGTAGGCACAGACCCAAGAGAATAATGTTGATATAAAAGGCTAACAGGCTAGATTTGAATATTATCAGGCAACTCTTTGTGTGACCAAGAGTATTTGCATCACATAATGTCATCTGCCCTACAGTCTAGCCAGCAATACCTTCTAGGCATGGAAGGAAAGTTACTTGAGAGTATCTAGTTCGGTTTTATTCTAAAATGAAGCCCAATAGAGCAGCGTTCTTGGCCAAGCAGTCTATGCAACGTTATTTTGGATGGCATCACTGTAATATCTCCACAGTTGGAAAAACGACTAAAGTATTGAAAAATGTTCATGGTTATCTTTGTCCTGATACTGTCCTTGTGATTTTCTGAAGTGCTTGAAAGCAATCTGATGTCAAAAAAGAAATTTTTCTCCGTCCTTCTTTGGTAAAGACTACCTGTCCTTGTGCACATGATGACTAACTCACTTTCTTGACACTCATAGCAGCTAATTCCTTAAATCTTTGGGGTATGTTGTGATGAATAAGTGAGTATCCACTGGCTGTGCAAAGCCATTGTGTAGGACTGCTGCAAGAAACAGTAATTTTTTTAAATACTGTACTGCCTAGTTATATGGAACTAGATCAACTGTCACACAGCTGTGTGTCCATTTGATCTAATGTAAGATGGGCTTAGAATAACCAAATTCTGCTTCCAAGCTTCTGCGATATCCTGAAAATAGACCTCCCTGGATCTGTTAACCGGACTACTGAGAGTTAACGTTGGGGTGGATGGGGGAAAGGCAAAGCAAGCACACTTCTGCCTAGAAGACAGTCTTTTTTACCTAGACTTAGTCTTTGGAAGAAAAGGCACTGGCTGGTTTGTGCAGGGGTAGCACTTAGTCCTAGTGTGTGTCTGGGGCTGAGTGTTGCTGCAATAAATAAGAAAAAACCATTTAAACCATGAGAGCAATGCAGACAGATGAGTGCCCTGGGTTTACAAATGTTAAACCACACCCACCGACTACTTTCCTTTGTGCACTGCCTGACGCCTGGCACATTCCAATGCAGAAGTAAATGGAAATGCCTGAGCTGACCTATCTCACATGCTGGCTGCATCCTGGTTGTGCTGGAAAAGGTCATCCTATATTGCATACTTTTACGCAAGCCTACATCATGCTGAATAATATACATAACATTTTTTTTTGTAGTGGAAACAAAATTAGTAAGTGCTTGAATGCAAAATTCATGAACAAAATTACTAGCAGGAGAAATAATTTGGGGTCTAATTTATGTTTAGCGTCAAAGAGAAAGCATACCCTATAGGTCTTTCTAATGATTTCTCAATGTAGGTCTTAGAAATATTGTCATAATTTTCTACCAGCCTCTGCACAATTCTGTGGTGTGATAGTGTGTAAAATTCCCAGGGCACGAATATATATGCGGTTTTTGGCAGTTGGCACACCTATAAAAAGTTTGTTTGCATTTATTTTTTTTAATTTAAGAGTAGAAGAAGACATGGGAAATGGAATTGTGGTGTTTTGGTGCAGCCTAATCATTAATGTGGGTGAAAAAGTTAAAAAAATCTCTAAGTCATTGCCTTGAAATGCCTTCCCTTCTTAAAAGGCAATGAAACTACTTGCTTCCTGCTGCTTTATCAAAAGCAAAGGTTTCGTTTCATATGAAGTCACTACTATTCTGACATAGCACATATTTTCTGGGTATTCCCAGCGCCTGGATACCCTCATGCTTCCTGGCACGCACACGCCAGGTGAGATCTCTCCAGCTGTGCATCCAATGCAGCTGTTTACATCTGTTTCCACTGCAGGTGTGAATCCTGAGGCAGGAGAAACAGAATGATGTACCTGGTAGTTTCTCTCTTGGGAAGGAAAGAATTGTTTTTTGGACAAGGACTGGAGAATTTAGCTTTGTGGCTGTAGGGAGGAGATTTCTGCTCTGACAGTGCTTTCAAGGAGCAGGCAGAGGGACTGAGGTTTTTTTTCCCCTCACTTGACCTGGAAAGTACTGAAGTAAAAACTACGTTACAGAGGAAATTCTGTTGATCTTTTGTAATGGCTTTTCAGAACTCTGTCAAGCAATGACTAAATAAAAAACCCTAAACTTTTTGTCATTTAATTTGGCACAGTACGCTGTGCCAGCAAGCTTCCGTGTATTATTCTGAACCACAGTTTCATTTAAGGCCAGTAAAATGTGTATATTCATTCAGAAGTAGCTTTTCAACGATTCAGTCAAAACTGAGAGGAGAGTGGTAGTTCATAGGTGAAAATAATTAAAATAATGCTGAAGTGTAAGCTAAAAATTTCAGTTAAGGTAACAGTTACAGGAAGCTAAACATTGTAAAGCATAAACATAAGGAGTTTAAATATCAAACTGCTTTTCAAGGGCCCAGTGAACCTTGCTGACATATGAGAAAGCATCAAAGCATCAGGATAACCATCAGTGCTCACACGCTGCCTTATGAGCCATCAAACCAGACTCATTCAAGACTAGCAAAGCATGAAGTTTTTAGTAAAGATAACCTGCCGGGTTGTTTTGGCTGGAGGAGGTGTGGTCTCCGTAGCCTCTAGTTTCCGGACCACATGCAGTGAAGAAAAGAGCTGCTGCGATTTAAGCTGTTACCTCCCCAGCGCCCTCCTTGCAGGATGTGCCACATGCCATGGCTTAACCACTTCTTTTCATGGCTGGGCACTCTCTCCTTCAGGAAGGTGGGATGGGCAGCAAAGGGCCAACAGAGCACTCCTTAAACCTTTCCAGGAAGGTTTTTCAGAGCCTGCCTTAAATATACCTGCATTTTGCAAAAAAAAAACACACTGAAGTTTTGACGTTGTGGTTTCAGTCCCTGCAATATGTCGATCTAATTTCTCAGATGCTGCTTGTCAAGCTGATTTATCATAACCTACCCTACATATTTTGATGCCAGGAGAATCACTTCTGGAAACCTTGTATTTTTTGAGGCAGCCTGATATAGCAACGTCCCCAACTCTTGTCGGTATTTTATGCTTTCTGGGCACTATTACTCTTGAGTCCTTTAGAGTTGTGGGTTGTGTTTCTAGTGCTGTCATCCAGCTGCTAGGTGGTTAACAGAATGCGACACAAACACAGATGTTTCCCTTTCTTTTGGGAAGAATAAAACACTTCATTGCAGCTGGAGAGCTAGAAATATTGTCCGTTAGCAGCAGCTCTGAGAAAGGTAGAGAGATTAGATGGACTAGGACTTGCTGCTAAATAATTCAGACTGATGAGAAATAAAGAAAAAAGTGTTTCATCCAGCAAGACAATTATTTGTACATAGATAGGTGTTTAAATGTCTTTTTTTATTTGAAGTATTATTTTCAAACACTGCCTAATAGAAGTAAGAGTTTTTATTTCTGAGATTGGTCTAAAGCTAGGATCTCATAAACAGTGCCAATCCTGCTTTGATACATCGAGGCTGTAAACGTCACGCTTGTCCACTCTTTTGCTGGTCATCAGTCAGCCATGAGAGCATGACTTCTCAAGCTTTATTTTTCTCCACTAGTCCCCAGGCTTGGACAGGTGTGCCCATGGTCTGCATGACACTGAATAACAGTATTTTTCTCCTAAAGACCCCAGTGAATTCTCAATGAAGCTTGCAGTCAAACAAAGATTTTTTTCACACCAGGCCTTTTTATATCAACTTTTTGACCTAATAACTGAGCATGAACTACACAGAAGGAGTTTCTATTTGCATAGTGATCTCGGGGCAAACAGTGCAAATGCAGCCTGAGATGCTTAAGTAGCTGAGGCAGGCCTCTCCTTGCTTCTCTGTGTGGTACAAGACCTGGTTTTTATGATTTAAAACATTTTTCTCTAACGTTTTTTGAGTTTAAGACCTTTAATTAAATGCTAAAGAAGCTGTATTTTTACCTCAGTTTGCCTAATGCTGTGAGTCACCCCATGATGAGGCGCTCAAGCTGTGAGAGACACTTGCTGAGATCTATCCCAGGCAGACCTGCACGCTGCAATTTGCCTCAATGCACGAAATTTTGCGCTCAAGGCTCTTTAAAGTTAGGGTGGAAGACACTTGCTGAGATCTATCCCAGGCAGACCCGCACGCTGCAATTTGCCTCAATGCAGGAAATTTGGTGCTCACGGCTCTTTAAAGTTAGGGTGGGTGTGCACGCTGCTCTCCCAACCTAGTTCTTGTAAGCTCAAACTCACAGCAATGTTGGGTATATAAAGTCTGGTCTCTTCATTCTGCTGTGGAATAAAATGAGATGCAGAACGAGCACCTGATATGTGTATTTAAAGGACGAGAATGCTGAGAACGAGCACCTGATATGTGTATTTAAAGGATGAGAATGTTACCCCTTAGAAAACTGCAGTTTTAAACATTTCTTTTCGGATTGGTTAGTCATTAATAATAGCTGAGCAACGTGGGCTAATTTGCAGGTTGGATCCAAGTGTGCATCTGAGTGTGGGCCTGCTGCAAAGGTTTCTTCCAGAATAAACTATTCAAGGAATATATAAACAGCCAAGCTGATCCAGTGATTTGATAAAAAAAAATTTCAAAAATAAGTAAATTTTAAAAACCTATTGAAAACTCTTCCTTTGTGGAACTGTTATCCTGCATTTTTAACGTTCTATTTGTCATAAGGCATTCCTTTACCTTACTTGCACTGCCCAGGGCAGGGGGGAGTCACCATCCCTGGAAGAGTTTAAGAAGAGGCTGGATGTGGCACTTAGTGCCCTGGTCTGGACAATGTGATGGACGTGATGATCTCAGAGGTTTTCTCCAGCCTCAGCGATTCTGTGTGTGAAAATGCTAGCTAACAGGAATTCTGTAAATCTGGAGTGCCTCATATCAGAAAAAGCTAGTAGCCACATTTCTCTCATTCTACCAAAGTTTGTCTCTTGTGAGGTTTAGTGCTGCGTGGTTGGATGCCTTTTTGCAGAACCTCCCCCCTCTTCTCAGGGCTTCTCTTTTTTCTCTCTCGGATGTCTTTACATAGGTTCTTGTACAAACTCTGCTTAAGCTGCTTGAGCTACAACTT
The DNA here is from genome assembly GCF_000703405.1 of Apaloderma vittatum. Classification (NCBI taxonomy): domain Eukaryota; kingdom Metazoa; phylum Chordata; class Aves; order Trogoniformes; family Trogonidae; genus Apaloderma; species Apaloderma vittatum. The sequence goes on along the minus strand of NW_009719949.1, from coordinate 10,760 downwards.
ATCTTTAAGCTTGCGCTGTTTAAATATTAGATTGTGGCTAAACTTTGTCCTCTGAAACCAAAGCCAGTCATGGGGCCCCACACAGGGAGCTCCTCCATGGGGTCTGCAGAGCAATGATGGGGCAGGGCTGGGGGTGGGTGCTGGTTTCTCGTGCCCACAATAGCTCTTTGCCCCGTGGTCTTCCACCTTCATCTCTCACCCTGCTGCAGTGCTTTCAGCTGCTGCTCTCTCAGCTGATTTCCTTCCACATCTGCCCTTGAGCAGCAGTAACAGGATCATGCTTAGATCTCTGCTGCTGCTCTTCATACATGAGCTTAAACTACCCACAGAGGTCAATTTGTGTGAAAAGAATGAAAGAGAGTAGCTGAGCTGTGGGCAGATATTTTGCCGTTAGCAGTCTCAAGCTCAAGAGAAGCAGGAGACAGCAGTGGGTGCAGTAGTACCTCCAGCCACTGTAGCTATGTGCTTCAGTGGGCATGTCCCAGAATCTTTGAATAAAACCTCAGGAACACCTGCACTCGTGTAAATTTTTCTTTCAGGTCTAAATGCAAAAATGAATTTGTAGCTTCTTATGTATAGGACAATGCTTCAGGAAAAGGACGGCATTTTGTAATAATTGTAGCCGTTGCTTTCCGCACTATAAACTTTATTAATCCTATCTGGAGTAAGAAATAAAACATGGTGGCTGGGTCTATGCCTTTCAACAAGTGATATAAATAATGAGGTTTTCTGCAAATATTTTTATTAACATATTAATTCGTGTGAATGGAATTGTATTGTTTTCAAGTGATCTTTTCCTCAAATGATTCTTCCTTCAAAAAACATTTGATATTAGATTCAGAAGAGGTTATCACTGGATTTTCCTTCATGAGGAAGGACTGTATGCCTTGATATTCCAAGATTGTAGCTGTTGAGTCCGGAGGTGGATCAGCTTCATGCTGGAACAAAAGTGAATTATCTTCTATTGCTCTTTTTGTGCCCTGGTTTCCATGAAGAAAATTCAGACTGGGCAAAAGACATTTTTGTCTTGCCCTAGAGATTCCTCTTCCCCCCTCATATATAATCAGGGAATAAAAACTGCAGGATATGCCTTTGAGACAAGCAAGCCATAGGTATCCATCTTCTTCCTGTCTTCACAAGATTTTGCATTTCAACCCCTGGCCTCTATTTGAGAAGTATTGTCCAAGTAATACAGTGTTTCCAGGCGGGAACGTGCTAGCATCTGCATGCCTTATCTCTCAATAGTGGAAAAGTGCAAGAATTGCAAGCTCTGATTTTTCAATAAATCTTGTCCTAACAAGAAAGATTTGATTCTGCAGACTGAACACAAGAGTCCCACACAACTCATGCTGCCAGGAGTTTACTTTAAGCTTGAAGTACTCAGCAGATGAGACAGATTCAGGGTAGATGCTCATTGAAGCACAAAACAAAATTCACAGTCGCCCATAGGCAAGAGTCAAAGAAAACAATACTTCTCCATGAGCGAGACAAATGAAAAAGCAGATTTCTGTATGGCTTTTACAGTAACTTTACATCTCAGAGAGCTATGGGACAAAGGTTTCTGCTCATTCTGGAAAATGTGGCAGGGCAGGGCAGCAAAGAATGAGGGTCAGGAGTCACCCAACAGACAATGAGATTTGAGTCCTGTTTGCAGCATTGCTGAGCAAATGCTCTTGCTGAACCAAGAAAGGAGGGTTTCTGTCTCTTTGACTGGAGTTGGCCAGTTGCTTTTGAAATCCCAGCTCTGAGACAAACTCTGTGTTTGCATTTACAATAGATTGAACAAGATCCCCAGACTGCGTTACACAGCATGTTTAATTGATCTAGAGGTTGATTTTGGCCTAGAACCAACTTTTCCATCTCCCATTCACTGCCAAACTGGCTGCCAGTTTTCTATTCAGAAAACTACAAGTCTAGCAGAAATAAGGTCAGACTTCAACAGCCTGGAAGTCATAGATCCCCCACCCACACTGTGCCAACCTTCCTTCTGCTGGGCACTCTGCAGCACTTGCCTCCTCTGTCCTCACACTCTCAAACAGCTCATGGGGAAAGCAAGTCCTAATTTGCTGAAGATGGTTTTTCTTATCATTAATCTTCAGAGTCCACCAAATGAATAATAAGAAGATAATTAAGTAATCTAGAAAGTGCAGAAGCAGAAACTGTAGCAATCTTTGCATGATAGAAAAATCATAGATTTTTAACTGAGTTTGATTTTGCTTGCTATCATACAGCTCACCTTCCTCTCTTCTGGCTTACTAGCTGTGGTTTCAGTCAGTACATGTACAGAGGAAGTGCTGCCACAGTATAAAGCTGTCTCTATTACCAGTGCACTGCACATGTACAAAAAAAAATTATTAGAGGCAGCCAAAGCATTCTGTTGGATTGAACTTTTGCTGAGGGCCTTTGATTTTGGAAGTGAACTTGTGTCCTAATACCTAGATGTCTCTAAACCAGGTTTTACAGGCTCAGTGGACAAGTCTCATGTGGTCACATTTGTCTCCTTAAAACAGTAAACCCAGAGGCACATTCAGTAACTTTGTACACTGCACACCGTGTATTAATGGAAGACAAAAGAAAAGACATATCTTACCACTGAGAGCAGACTCCCCCCTTCCCCTTTCTTATACACTTCCTTTTCCAAAGCAGTGTTACTGAAGCCATTTAATTTCAGAGGACAGATAAATCATGATGTTGAATCAAATATAGATGATGTAAAACCTTGTCAAGGTTATGGACCAGGCCTTCACAGTGCTTCCTTTGTATTTCACTTAAATTGCTGATTGTCTTCCTGTTCCAATGCCATTCTCTTTCCTTCTATTCAGGAGTTTTCTATTACCTTCCAGACTATTGTATGACTACACAAGAAACACAAAGTCCTTTGTATGGTAGAAATCAGGCACCAAATAAACACACCTTTATCCTGAGCTCTCAAAACCTTCCTTCTTTCTGCACGTAAATACAGTTACTATTAAAAGAATAAAAAAATCAGAGATGTCTAACCCTGATGTTGCAGTGTTAGCCAACTGGCAAACTCTTAAAAGTGCTGGGAGCTTTCTTCCATGAAGTCTACTGCCTCTGTGACAAAGCTCTGCTGCTGTGAACAATCGCCCAGTAATGTGACTGTTTCAGTTTCCTACATTGACAGTCATGGTACTGGCTTTAGCCGCTGTAGAAAAGGAAATGATATGCAGACACATGAAGTGGGGAGACTGGGCCCCTTAATGACACCAAGCTTTGGAATTTTATTCTTTACATGTGTTTACTCAGCCCTTTCCTATTCTTGTATCCTGCATAATAAAATCATTTATCCAAGTGCTGTTTGCTGCTTTTCAGTTCTGCGTGGCTGTGCAGGGGAGGATAAAAGGAGGAAAGTGCTTTTTCCTGTGTGCAGGTTGCCGAACTTCCAGCCTCTCCTGCCTGGTGTCAGCAGAGGCACTTCACAGGGACAGGGAGGGGTCCCAGCAGCTACTGAGCATGGGAAGAAGGAGCTGAGATTGTCACTCTTCATCCTGATTTGTACCATTTGAGTTAGTGAAGAACAATATAATCCTAGAACTACTTAAACCTATAGTCTGGCCTCAGCCATATGCTTTTTTTTTTTTCCTTGTCCTTTCTCTTGGGGCAGGTATAATCTCTCTCTCCGCTCCTTGGCATCAATTTCCCACAGATTTATGAACAACTTGTCCGTGCCTGACATAATTTAACAGACTAATGAGTCAACAAGGAATTAGACTCTGTTTTTATGTAACTCGTCTCATGTTCTGTACTCACTAAAATTATTGGAGCACCCAATGTGGTTGCCTTAAGGATTCTGCAGGGTGTCTTTCTCACTGATTGCATGATTTGAGTTCAGGGGTTTTCCCACTACAGCTGCCAGAATTGTCTTGCGATGCTGAAACGGAGTCAAGTGAGCTCTGCAAGGCCACCTCTGTCACATCGAGGACCTTCTGCTCTTTTCTGTGCATTATTTGGAGCTATGGAGAAACATTGAAAGTGCCCATTTTATATGTCACATCAGCAAAAAGTTGTCAGTCGATTATTCTACTCCTGCTCTCTTATCATTAATCTCTGAAAAGGAACATAGATTTTTATTTTACAGTAGTGATTAAATGTGGGCTTTGCAAAAGTCTTTTGTCCATTTCAGGTTAGTTGGTGATTTCAGTCTTGTAAATGGTATTTGCTATTCAGATGCTTTGTTGGGAGATACTTTGCTGCGACCAAAGCAACCCGAAAAAATAGCGCTTTGTGTTTTTGCTTTGCATATGTTCGTGAAGATTTGCATGTGCTCTAAAGATAACAGCGTTGCTTTGTTAAAGAGACGCTTCCTTTGGGTGAAATGCTAGGAATTCAGTATAGAAGAGTTTAGCAGAGGTGCTGTTGTTTATCAGAGTGGTGGAAATTTGTGAAAAAATGACACAGGTGGCAGGGGTATGGATTAAAGAAACGTGTATTACTCTAAGAGCAAAGTGAAGGAGAAGTGTCTTATTTAAAAAAGCAACTGAAAAGACTTACCAAAGCAGATTTTGTTATGTGTTTGGAGAGTTTATGACTTCAGGTGTAACCCTGAGAGTGAAAGTGAGTCCTGTGGAAAGGAGTCCTGATGGCCGAGTGTGTGATTAGAGCCACGTTTTGGTTTCGCTTTGATCCCTGATCCACAAGAAAATCTGGGTGTCGTATATTCCTACTACCCATCCAACACAGTCCAGAAAAAAATAACATTTATCTGGGATGTAAAATCACCTCTTAATTAACCTTTGCACCAGCATACACATTCCTTTCACTTGTTCAAGTGTAAATTAACATAGCCCAGGCTGGAATTTTCAAAGGAGCTTTGATGAATTAGTTATTCAAATCCCACAAAAGTTAATTCTGGGTGGTATTTAGTTATTGTGCAGTTATTTGAACTCACTGTTAAGTAAAATGAAATTTCATAATTTTATTTCAGTTATAGTTTATGCTGACTATTGAAAATGATTAGGACAATGAAATGGGACAGTAATAACCTCTAATAGTTTTCTCGAATTCCCTTTCTGTCTGTTGTTTTTCATTAAGATAACTGTCAGCTATATTTAACTGTATTTTGTTGCTGTATTTCTGAAATTTAAAAGTTATCTTATCTAGAACACTCCACATGGACAACAAACTGACCCAACATAGGAAAAATGCACATTGCAATTTTTCATCAATAAAAGAATCCAAGTAAGGAATAGGATTAAGGATAATAACTGTTTCATAGGAGAAAGGCTAGCTCTTCTCTTAATGTCTTTCAACAACGAGATTCCAAAAAGTGTATTTGTCACTGACAGTGTAGAACTTAAGATATTTTTGAGAGTGTATGTGTTAGGTTGACATCCTATTAGAATATAATGAAGAATGAGATGATGATTCAGAGGAGGCATTGGGAGGAATGTTTGTTTAGAGGCTAGGTTAGTGCCTGCCAGTAGGGAGCAGGGAATTTTACCAAAGAAGGTTATGTCAGCCACAATCATGAAAAAGAGAAGGTTTTCCAGTGCCTAGAGGCCATGTCAAGTGAGCCTTTGTGGGCTTAGAAAAAGGGCACAAGATGGTTGTGATAGCTGTGATCCAAAAGTTTCTGGAAAAAAAAAAAATCTAGATTTAAAGTTTGGGATTATACTTGAGTTTTGCACAGAGTTC
>NW_009719949.1:0-5074 GCF_000703405.1 Apaloderma vittatum | reverse complement strand
AGCAGGAAGTATTTGTTCTTCCATAGCAATTCCAGTATCATCTCTCTGTTGAGATAATAGCAGATGTTTGGAGTCTTTCAAGATGGCTTCATGACTAGTGAAAACAAAAGTGTGGAGCTCTAATACATGTTAAGAATCGTATCCTCAGCACATACACTTGCACAAGACTTGGAACAAAAGAGTTCAAGCATATGCAGAAAATATTTTTTCCCAGTTTTTCTGGTTACGTTTATGTGTTTAGTTTCCAGAGAGCAGCTCCAGCTACAGTCTCTGAATCAGAAACTAAGGAAAAAAGGCAAAGTCTGTTTTGTTGGTGTTTTTTTAGTGTGTGTGTGTGTGGGGTTATTGTTGGTTTTTTGAGTTTTTTTTTCTTTATGGTTTTTCTTGTATTTTATTTTTCATACAATTCTCTTTCCATGAACTCTCTGAACTAATTAGAAAGTATGTATTTACAAAATTTGGCAATTTTTTTCTGTTAAAAATAGGGTAGAAATTGTTCTTGTAACACTGACGTCAACTCCAGTGTTCTTTTAGTAACTGATTGAACTGAGACACTGAAAACCTGGAAATAAATCACACACATCCAGCTACCAAATTGTAAAGTTTTGACTTCACAGTTGGGTTGGAAACATTCTGAGAAGATGGATTTGCTTAAAAGTAAGTCTCTGGAGTTTTGTGTTGACTCAACATATTTATTCAGACAGAACTTCCAGACCTGTAATTATTTTTGGGGAAAAAAAGCAGCTATCAACAAGGTTCTTAATTTATTACAAAAATTTTAAACAGTGCCAGGCAAGAAGGGGTAGTGTGGAAGGAAAAGAATGCCTGATAAAAACTCCAACTGAGCAGACAATTTTACATGACTATGGTAAGAACAATGAAAGTGGGAAAATATATTTGAACCATATGTGTTCCGAAACCTTACATATGATAAAGGATTCAGATTGCACACGACATACATCCCTGTAATCATATCAGTATCTATATTCTAATCAAGCTTAATCTTTTTACATCTCTAGCACAGTGGGAATAGAACCAGGGTTTGCAGAAATTACGTATGCTGGTGGTTCTGTGATGTGTATTTTCTTACCTAGTGCGCTGTTGGCAGATGAAAAGGGAATGGAATTTTTATGTATAACTGGAACCACCTGATCAGACAAGACTCAAAAAAGCCCTTGGCCATCAGATCAGAGAAGTACGCATGAAGACCAAATTCCTTTGCTTTTTTCTCTGTGGGCTTACTTGGAATCTTCAGTGTTTTCTGCTTGAAAATCTGGGCAGAATCACAACTCACTGTAAGAAAGTGGTGTAAAAGGATGCTGTGAACCCCGATACCTACGGTTGCACATAGGAAGGGTTTTTCTAGGATATGAATAGCAAAAAAACCCAGGCTTTATTCCTATCATATACCACTTTCCACAGAAAACGCTAAGGTAGCTCACATCCAGCTGCTTGGGTAGCAAGGGAGGATTTTGCTCAAATTACAATTGTCTCACCTTAAAAAGGAGAAACTACCCTTAAAATTCCCTTATCCCAGATTGCTGTTTGGTGTAGAACCTCGAGTATTTTGCACATAGAATATTGTCAGAGAGAAGCTAGAAACCTTTTTTTTTAATGAGACAGGTTTCATTTTTTTTCCTATTTCTTGAATCATGAACATTGGTCTCTTGATGCTTCTTCCTGATAGCAGAAAAGCATTCCAGTCTATGATTATAAGCATTGTCTAGACAATGTCAAAATGCCTGTTAAGTGTTACTGAAGAAGTCCGATCCTGCTCATGTTGTTTGTCTCTATCCATTTAATTTTCTTTTAATTATGGACAAGGCAACCGGTGTAGGGACTGGGAATCGAGACTCTTGGGTTGTTCCCAGATCTGCAGTGCTTTTTGTGGGTAGCCTTGCAGGAAGGTATTTGCAGGTACTGAGTATTTGTAATTCCCATTTGTTGGGATCAGTGGCTGCAAATGCTAGGGCTTGAAATCTGGTGAACCTCAGTTTCCCCAGGTATATAATTTAGATCACAATGGTGCACACGTCTCACAGAATGAGTAATTAATTCATGTTTGCAAAACATGCTGAGAGCCTCTGGTAAAAAATGTGCAACCAAACCATCGTTCATGTTGGTGTTCGTTCTTCCTGGATTCCACCTCCTTAACCGAGCAAGATAAAGTGTAAGAGAAAGTCATGTTAGTTTTCAAAGCGCACAGATTCAGAGGAAAAACACAAATGGTAACATTACATTTGCACAGAGACTGGCTGAACAAAGCTTTGCGAATGGAGCACTTTGTGTGACCCTCGTATTTTTTTTTTTCTGTACTGCAAGCTACTCAGTGAAAGCAGCAGCCTCACTGCACAAACAAATCTATATTTTTGCATAGCTGAAGGACACCAGAAGCTGAAGAGAAAACAAAACCCAACAACAAGACAAAGCCGCATACCATCAGACACAGGAAAAAATATATCACCAGAGCACCCCGAGCTCTATAACTAATGGAAGGAGTGCTTGAGATGGCAAAGTGCTTAGCTGCAAGCCCAGGGGCATAGTGGGACTGCGGCATAGAGACTCGCCATGCTTGAGTTATGACACGTGTATCTTGGCTAATATATTGTTAACACAGTGCTCAGGGCCAAAGTTACTCTCAGCTGTACAATTTGAGCTGAACGGTGCCCCGAGGACACGGAGGTGAAAGGGCCAATAGGGCAGCACATTTCTGAAGTGTTATGAAAATAGGGGATTGTTGCTCATGTTGGAAACTGCTCTCAGGAGAAGATTACACAAATATAAAAAAAATGAGATGTAGAGCTCTCCTAGAGCAAGTAATTAGAAACTGCAAATCATATCTGGCTCTTTGGGGTGTCTTTGTGTTACAGATTGAAATGCTTTTATAATGCAAGTATTACAAGAAATCCAGAAGCCTTTTTCTCTGCTTTCTGCTCATAAAAGGTCTGATAATATATAGACTACCACTGGATTTAGTGGGTTTTGGATTAAAATCAGGAAGAACCGCACAGAAGAAATCTTGTAAAAGCAATGTGTTTCAGCGGAGAAGCAAAGTGTAGAAAAATCTGTTAAAGTAACCCTGAGTGCTGCTTCTGGCAAATATCCAGGTGCTTCTCCTGTTGTCATCTATTCTCACACCAAGTTTATGTATCCCCTTTGTACACTGCACAGATTTGTTAGATAGACACTATTTGTTTTGACTCTCTTTGTGTATTAAAACAAACAAACAAAAAATCTGGAATATTCAATGAAATCCAGGCAATCTTTAAAATGACTGATATTTAGATTCTGTGGAAAATATAGATTTATTATTTGTTTCACATGGCTTATCATCTGTGAAGATTCAGATAAACATTTTATTTGCTATTTAATGATCTACTGAAGTGCCATTTCCTACCTGCCCCATACTCAAGATATATGAATGAAAAAATATCTTTTTTCCTTGTCTGTCGTAAAATCCATTCTTATATACAGGAACCAAAAGAACAAGAAGGAAGAGAGAAAAGGCTGAAGGGAGCATTCGAACATGAATTAATTTTGTCACATGTAAGATCACAGCACAATAAATAACTCACACCACAATTTTTTTTTTTTTTTTTGCCTGGGAAACATAACTCTGAACTAGTCCTTGCACAGGATGAGGTCTTGCCTCATACCTAGAATATGTGCAGTTCTGCATTAGAGTCTTGCATGTGAAAAATCCTTTCTCCAAACCAGAAGGAGTTCTTGAAGGAGCAGTAAGGGTAGTCCATGGTCATTTCTTGATAAGCCACACCCGCCCTGAGAGGCCTGGGAAAATGAGCATTACTAATTTTTCCAAGGAATCTTTAAGTGACAACTTGAGGACAGTTAGCACAGGATCAAATTTCTGGAAGTAAATGGTTGTTGACATTTTAATCTAGCAATTTATAAATATTGCAGTTCAGCAAGATCAGGTTAGACAACTACAGAAAAGGATTCATACTTTTAGAAGTTTAGGTAAGAAATCATCAGGTGGATTTTCCATTATTACGCACTTTACATTAAGGCTGGACATTTTTTTAAAGGATACAACCAATTTCAAAGTGATACCGCAGTGAGGCTCTATGTTCTTGTCTTCTATAGGAGCTCAGACGTAAGAATTATAGCAATGCTTTTTTTGTCCTAAAGTATATGGAAAAATAAAACAAACAGTCAAAAGCTCACCACACTTTTATGCTTGTTTCAGTGGAGTTCTGGTAAAAGATATCTCATTAGTTCAATCCCATTTAGGACGTGGCCTTTTGTGGTACGTTAGTTTAAAGACGTTTACCTCTGATTTGTTAGTCTAACTCAGTAATACATATTTATGTTAAGCTTGTTGAAAATTTCTTCAACTGTTGTTTGTGAAGTGAAGTAAAAATCAGAAATAGTATGTCCCAGAGATGGAATTTACCCTTTCACCTGCATTTTTGCCTTGGGGTTTTATTTATATTTTATGTGTTCTAAATCTATTTTATTTGTTATTTGTTTATTTTGGTTTTATATATTTTATTTGTTATTTGTTTATTTTGTTTTTATATATTTTATTTGTTCTAAATTTGTTCATCCACTTTCTGGCAATACTGTATGAATTCCCAGAAGTTCACCTCTTAGAATTTGACAGAAAGCAAGACTTCTTATTATATATATATTTTGTATAAAAGGAATTATTTCCTTTCCCATTTGCCTGCTAATCTGGAGCAGAATAGCAGGAGATTGTTACGGTACATAGTAATGTTGAGAGGACATTCATCCAGATTGCTGGTAAGGACTTCAACGATAAGAGAAAATTCTCATAAGAGGTCCCCTTAGAGTCATTGTGAAAATAGAAGAAGGAAAAAGTCATGCAACCATTTGTTTTTTTATATATTTTATTTTAAATTCGGTATTGGAAAAAAGCAATTTCAGTTTCCTAGGAAACCTGTCTATTTGTCAATGCAAAGTATGACAAAATGCTACTAGCCATGTAGTAGCATGAACATAATCTGAGTTTTGCACAAGTGTACAGCGATGAATAAATCAGCTTTAGGAAAACAGTTGTAATGTAGAAAGGCTCTACAGAGGGACCTGGACA
>NW_009719948.1:0-23092 GCF_000703405.1 Apaloderma vittatum | reverse complement strand
CCCCTGCGTCAGCTTTGTGGCCTCCTCTGGATTTGTTCCAACAGCTCCATGTCCCTCTTAGGGTGAGGACACCAGAACTGGATGCAATATTTGAGGTGGGGTCTCACAAGAACAGAGTAGAGGGGGAGAATCCCCTCTCCTGCCCTGCTGGCCACACGCCTCTGGATGCAGCCCAGGGCAGGGTTGGCTTCTGGGCTACACGAGCGCCCTGCCGGCTCATGTGGAGCTTCTTGTCCATCAACACCCCCAAGTCCTTCCCTTCAGGGCTACTCTCAGCCCACTCTGTGCCCGGTTTGTATTTGTGCCCGAGATTGGCCCGACCCAGGTGCAGGACCTTGCCTGTGTAAGTGCACATGAATCTTGGGGAGGCAAAAGTTATAGCCATGCAATTGATATTAAAACAGAAACCTTGGAAAATAAGTGCTTGTCTTTTGAGTGATTTGGTTTGTGAAAGAGGCTTCAGTGGTCTCTAAAACGCTTCTTGTGTCGTAGGTACCTTCAGCCTCCAGGCACTTGGATTCAGTGTGCCTTGGAATCAAGAGAGCTTCTTGCTTTGTGTCTTAAAAAAATCAAAGCTTCCCTGAGCAAGGTGAGTAGCTAATCCTGTTGGTATTTTATTATTTGTCTAGTGGTACTGCATAAAGTGAAGTCCAGCGAAGTTGTGCGAGCGTTGATCCTTGTGGAGCAGCCACTTCAGTGCTCCTGTAGAGCTCATCCTCTGATCTATATTAAACACAGAGAATGACAGTCTGACCTCAGATAACTCTGTACTAGAATTTTGGAGGAACCTTTTTTGCAGTTTTCTCCGTACTAATTTTTGAAATTGTTTGTGCAATACTTGTTTATGACGATATGAAAGAGGGTTGCAGAGATCAACATAGAGCAAGAATTGAAAGTCATGCTTAAGTTGAGTAAAGTAGCTCTTAGGTTCAGAGTCTTACCAGAAGAAAAGATCTAAGAGAGTGCTGCAGCAAAAAGAATTGTTTTGTTACCGCGGTCATAAATATTTGAATGAGATTGCCTTACTGAGCTTACTAAGTATTTAAATATACAGAATTTGTTTTGCAGCAGCAAATTTGCCTCTTCTCAGTTTTAGACATTAAAGGCTTTTAAGTCTTGAGAAAACGATTGTGTTATCCGAATTCTTCATTCCGTGGCATCCAGAGATAGTGCTGAATAGTGTATTCTGTGGAGCTTGTTTTGTGGCAGTCGGAGCTGTGTGTTTTTAACACGTCCTGGCACAACTGGTGGCAACAGCTGAATTCTTGTTCTTTCCCCCACGGCAGGTCCGGCTGATCGACGCGGGCTTTATTTGGACCGAACCGCATTCGAAGAGGCTGAAGCTGAAACTGACTGTTCAAAAAGAGGTAAGTGGAGTACAGTGTTGTGCGTGGGGTTTCTGGAAGCTTTTATGGCAAACAATATGATTTTATTTAATTTTTTTATTAGTATTATTGCATCTTAGATAAGTGGATTTCCTTGGTGACGTCTAGTGTGTGTTTACTGGCTTACCTTGAAAAAATATTGATCTCATCCTGCCTAAATTTTGTCATTAAAGTGCTGTTCATCACAATTCAAAGAAGGTTATTGGCTGTTCCAGTAAAGTTGGGAAAATACTACGAATATTTGTGACCTAAATGTAGGTGTCTGCCACATGGTGGATATGGAAGTTATTTGAGAAAACTGTGGTGGGCTGGCTTTCTGTCGCGACAGAACTGAGGAGAAAACCTTTTAAACTTTCGCTTTGCAGGTGATGAATGGAGCAGTTCTTCAGCAAGTGTTTGTGGTGGAATACATAGTTCAGTCGCAAATGTGCGAAGACTGTCACAGGATTGAAGCGAAGGATTTCTGGAAAGCTGTGGTGCAAGTCAGACAGAAGGTAGAGGCAAATTGAATTTTCTTTTGCTGGTGGCGGGACAATCAGGGAAGACAGACCTTTGGATGGATTTTTGGTGTTGGAAACGGTGGTACAGGTTGTTTATAAATACTTAAATCTTGTTTAAAGAAGATTGCATCCTTAGCAAACAGTTACATAAGAGTGAGAAACAGAAGCTTTAAATAATTGGTTCTAAATGGAGCACGTCTCTGAAATATTTTTGATTACTTGGAATAGATTTTGGACTGTCCCTTCTCTAGATGATCTCTTCATATAAATGTTTATTCTTCAGAGATACCGCGTTTGCACCAGGCAGTTCTTAAATAATCGAGATACTTTTATCTTTGGGTTTAGACCCTACACAAGAAGACTTTCTACTATTTGGAGCAGCTGATTTTAAAACACAGGCTTCATCAAAATACCCTTCGCATCAAAGAAATCCATGGTAAGTGCAGTCGCTTGTTAGCCTCGAGGTAGAACGGACTAATTGGTTTGTATTGGAAAAGTGCTTATATTAGTAGCTGTGTACAGATAAACAGCAGATTACTTGGGCTATGTATTGTATTTGGGAAAAAAATAGGTAGTATGTGAAATAGATATATTCATCAAGCTTTCTTTTCTTTAAGATGGCTTGGATTTTTATTATTCTTCAAAGCAACAGGCACAGAAGATGGTCGACTTCCTTCAGTGCACGGTTCCATCTAGGTACGTCTTTTCCGTTTATTGCCTTCAGTAATCAAAACTTTTGGGGAAATTTCTTTTCTCCTTCTCTTTTTAAAGAGTAATTGAAAGTGTAAAGAACCTGTATTCTCCTTAAAACAGCTGAAAGTCCCTTCTGCGGGAGCCCTGTTTTCCCCTTGGCAACTGTAAAACTAACTCTCATGCATTTTTCCATTTCCTTAATTCTTCTATTTGTAGTGCAGAACTCTGTGCTTTTGTTGCTGTACTTTGCGCTGATTATCCCCCGTAACGCCCTTCCTGCCTCTTTTTATGTTTTCTAGATCAAAATCGTCCCAACGCTTGATCTCGCACGACATTCATAGTAATGTCTACAATTACAAAAGCACTTTCTCCGTGGAAATTGTTCCCATATGCAAGGTGGCTTCTCTCAATTTTGTCTTCAGGGAGTTATGTGAAGCGAGTGGAGTTGGGTTTTGGTGCTGGAGGCCTCACTTTTTGTGTGTTTGGGGTGATGGAGAGAGATCTGCTTCCTGAGGGGGGAAAAAAAAAAGCGTAGATTGAAGTTAATTGAGGAAGATTTTGACTGGAGAATATGTAGTAGAGAAATCTGAAACAGATTTTTTTTTTTTTTTTTAAAGACTTGATTAAAAATGAAGGAAATACAAGTGTAAATGTTCTTTGCGTTTGCGTGCAGGACAATGTTGTGTGTCTGTCACCAAAACTGGCGCAGAGCCTGGGTAACATGAGCCAGATCTGTGTGTGCATCCGAGTGACGAGCGCCATCCACCTCATCGATCCGAGCACTCTGCAGAGTAAGTTACGGGTTCTTTCCTGTGCAACTGACTTTTCTGCTTTTGGGAGTTTGGTTTTGTGTTTCTTTTTGTGAAATCCTGTAGTTTTAGACCTTAATGTTATCTGCACACTCACTGGTGTAGAAACCGAATAGCAAATTAAGACGACTGAGCTTGATTTCTATCGCGTCCTAGGCAAAGTGTGCAAGGTCGGTGTGAAGTTCATGGGTGTTGTAGGCTCAGATTTGTCAGGTGCATTCCTCTAAAATGAGATGGCATCTGTTTTTTCTCTGGATGATGAGTCTAGCCACTTGGGTACCAGAAATGCTGGGCTGGGGTTGGTGTTTGCTGGTAAGCTCTACCAGCAAAATGCCTCTGACGAGGATACTTTCCAAGCAGAACCATTCCTGTTAATAAAATCATTCTGTGCTTGACGAGGATACTTTCAAAGCAGAACAATTCCTGTTAATAAAATCATTCTGTGCTTTCGACACACAATTTTGCTGCCACGGGTCGACCGCCCTCGTCATGTAAGTTTGCAATGTGGGTCACATCCTAAATAACAAACCTGAACAACAAGATGCCTTTGGTAGTTGTCTTAATTTTGGCTAATGCTTCCTTTTAATTTCTCGACAAGAAATTCTCACCCTTGGGATTGCTCACACTGGTGGGTTTTTGATTTTTTTTTTTTCCAGTTGCTGAAGTTGATGGCAATACCTACTGGCGCCACCCTTTCAATAGCTTGTTTGAGCCCAAACAACTAGAGGAATTTATCATTATGGATATCAATAGGGTTCAAGAAAAGAAGAAAGGGGCAGGTGCAGGGGCGAGATCAAACAAGGTAAGAGTGTCTCTGTTAGTGTTTTGGGCCTCTCTCCCCTACTCAGCTGAGCTTTATTTTGCCCTGCCCGGTCAGGTGGATGCTTTTTGGCATCTTGTCACTGGCAAAAGTTCTTCTCAGGAAGATGTGGACAGGGTTTTGGTTTGGAAATTTTGCAGACATTAATGTGAATTCCACTTCTAGCACACTATTATCCATTGAAGAGTTTAAACTCTGCTCGTCGCTGTCGTTACTGAAATTATTTTATGTGTTTTGCAGCTCTTCAATTCTTAAATTATTTCTGTTGAAGGGTAGAATAATTTATTTTTAATTAGAATGAATGAATCGGTACCAAACGCTTTCTTCTCTGTCAAAAGCTGTATGTGATTGAAAGAAGTAAAAAACAAAAAAAAGAAACAAAAGACCACCAAAACCCCTGTCCAGTTACGGAAACAACCTTAGTGGAATTCTTGTGAAAAGCAGTTGGCATGTCCCTTTCCTTACTTTTATAAAGATGAGAAGTGAGGAGTAGCAAGCACTACATGGGGCGCTTGATGGGGAAATACAAATTCAATCACAAGTGTAATTTAAACCCATGGTACCGCAATGGAAATGTTCTGTTAGCACAGCAAATTAAGCTGCGTTCGATTACAAGAGTGGTTTATTTTTTATTATTTTTCATTCCTCAAGCACACGCTGGCTGAAGCCTGGGTGCAGAAAACCTCGGAGCTGAACACCGATCACCAGTATTTCTGCTCTACTCACTTGGGGCACATTCTGAATCCCGGCGACCTTGTCTTGGGGTCTGTTCGCTTCTCGGTTTTTATCAAATAATTACTCGCTTCTCTGGAGTCTCTTTAGGCTTGCTTGTTGTCAAGAAAGCTTTGAACTGCTCTGCTATCTAAATGAAATCAGCAACAGGGATAGAATCATTCATCTTGTCCAGGAAGAACTAGTCCTAGTACAGGAGAACTTTTTTTTCCTAACAAGTCATCTCATAGAAAGGGCTGTTGGTACCAAGAGAGCTGACTTTAGGGTTTGGAGTTCAGACATGTAGGTGTGGAGGGATTTTTAAAATACCTGGCAGGATCTTTTTGTTCGGGAGTATCGCATACTGCGGTGATAAATGTGAGGGTTTTTTGCAAGATTAGGCAAATTAAGTGATTTTGAAACAGTCTTAAATATGAATGTTATTGGTGCTGTTGAGCAGAACCTCAGGGGGTGCTGGTGTCTGGGTTCAGGAGGCTGCAGAGTTTGGGAATAGAAGCTTCTCAGAGTTAGTCATCGTTAGGACAGCTGCACGTTGACAGGGATTATTTGCTTCGTTTGGAAATAGCTTTCTTAGGAGCTGTAACCTAACGTGCTGCTCTTTAATACAAATGTGGGGTACATCGAGTTCGCTTGGGTAGACTTCTATGAAAGGGTAGGATAAAATTACTGGTTTCGTTTTAGATTCGACTTGGCGAACTGCAACTTAAACGACGAGTTTGCCAATAAGATGAACCCCCACAACATTCCCGATGTGGTAAGATCTTTTTCTTTCTCTGTACAAAGTTCTCTGTGATACCCACGGGTATTAGGGAACAGCATTTTATAATGAATACTCGCTAGTTCGAGTTCACAGTGCCTGAAGGAAGAGGGGGATATTAATACTGAAATTTGAATGTCATCTAATTCTGAGAATTATTTTCTCACCGCTTGAGTAATACGTTAATTTTGGGGGTGTTTTTTTCAAATTGCCATGCATTGTGTGGTGAAAACTATTACAACTCCGGTGTGCTTGTGCTTCTTTGGACATAATCCAAAGTGTTTGGAAACTGGATGGACAAGCTACATAAATTCTGTATAAAACCAAGTGTTGGACTAACTACCGTTCATTCAGCTGATTTTACAGTTGCCCGAGTCTGTTCTACAGTTGCTGGAGTCTAGACTTGGGTGTTTTGGATTCTGAAAGAGTTCTTTGCCAGTATTGAAGGATAAATATGTGCTGGTTTTTACCGTAGGTATTGATAAAGAAGAGCTATGACCGAACCAAACGCCAGCGTCGCAGAAACTGGAAGCTGAAGGAGCTAGAAAGGGACAGAGAAGGCATGGATACCGACGATGAAAGGTGCAGTATCTGGCACGAAACTTTTCAGGCCAGGAGGATGTGGAAACGGACTAAAGCCTGAAATCTTAATGCTACAAGTTTTTTGAGTTTGCTCTTGCAAAATATAAAAACTATTTCTGAGAAAAGCTTAAATGATGAGACAAGCGAGTAATCGTGAGAGGATCCTCGTGTCTGTAGCCTACGTCTGGTGTCGGCCTAGCTGAAGGGATGCCCCTGTGAAAATCACTGGTTTGTTGAGTGACAAAGCTGATACAGCGACAGCAGGTTCTAAATGACATTCAGTTGAGTAGAAGAAAATAAGGCAATTAGAGTTAAATCATTACAGGTAAATTAAACATGGTTTGGAAACAAAGAGGTGACAGTTAAAGCAGAGAAAATGAGTTGGACATACAGGAGTGCTGTCAAAGGCACATGTGAGGGACTGGGGGTTGTGGCCCTTCCTTAGTGCTTTGTTTCTTTGGGTTTGTTTTGTTTCTTTGGGTTTATTTTGTTTTGCAAATTTGCCTAAATCCAAAGGAGAAGTGACTTGAGTGCATGAACTATCTTTTACAGACAATACCAGGACTTCCTTGAAGATCTCGAAGAAGATGAAGCCATAAGGAAGAACGTCAACATTTACCGAAGTAAGACTTAACCGTTCAACTGTGTGCAGCAATCACGACTGAGTGAACTCTGTTTGGATTCTCTGACCTCCTCATGCCTAGAAAAATGCTGTCGTGTCATCGCTTGAGGTGTTCAGTGGATTTCACAGGCACTGAGTGGATGCTGATGGTTTTGTTGGCTTGCTTTAACGTGGGAGAGAAGGGTATTTTCTCCCGCAACCAAATGCTCTGCTGACTGAAGAGTTTGACACATAATTCAGTGTCTTCCATGAGGGCAATTGCCAGGAGATTGTTGGGTTTTTTTAGGAGGGATTCATTTGGGTTCGGGGTTTGGGAGGTGGCTTTGGGGAGGTCGTTTTTTTTTTTATCCTTTTTTTCTTAGAGTTGTTCGGGTGGGAGATTGGGTTTGTTTTCTTTGCTTAGCTGTTTGTCATTTGTTTTCTGTCTTTTTATTTTTTTTTAGATGCAGATGTTCCAGTGGAGAGCGATACAGATGATGACGGGCCTCCACGAATCAGTCTGGCTGAAATGCTGGAGGATCTCCATATTTCTGAGGACGCCACCGGTGGGGAGGGAGCAAATATGATGACAGAATAAGAGTGGTGCGTTACTCAATGCAATAAATACTCCTTTAGTGAGGAAAAAGTACCCAAAACCTAAGTAAACATTACAACCTGAGAACATGAACATGAAAAGTCGTGTGATAACTTTCCTGTAACTTGATGGAAGATGCAGCGCTCGGTCAGAAAGATTGCAAACTTCTGTTAAGCATAATGAATGTTTTACTATATTCCACGCCTCTGTCAATGGTTTAAAAACAATATGCATCATATCTAATTAGTGCATCAGGTATGAACTATTAAAAAAAGCTATTCAGATATTTTTGGCCCACCTTGCTGTAGTTTGTCACCACTCATGTGCTCGTAAGAGAAATACACGGGGCTGAAGAGTCGCTGTTGCTGCAGTATCCGCTGCGGAGGTGTTGGGAGCACCTTGCTATTTTTCACCGCACTTCCTGGCTTTTTAAGGCCTCAAAGAAAAACTCAGAAAGAACCAAGGAGTTAGCTGTGCTCTGCCCGCTGCCAGGTGAGAGACATTTTTGCCTTACTCTTCGGTTTAACTTTTACTACGTGTTTCCAAACCGGTGCGAATCTGCTGCATTTCAGGCTTGCTGAGCTCGGGCAACGTGCTGGGGAAGGCAAAGGTAGTTTTGATTGTGGAAGTTGGAACTAGGATGAGTTACCAGTTACTTGTACTTTTTTTTCTTCCTCTTTTAAATCTCACAGTCTTGTGAAAATGGAAATCTGGAGAGGCAGTTGTGATGTAGCAAAGCTTGAAGCCGTCCATTGGCATTGTTAGCAGCTCAGCTGGCCCTTGCTGCATATTTGTGTCACGCTGAGTTCTTCTGCTTCCGCTCATGGGAGCTTTGACATTTTTTTTTACTATGTTGAAGAAAGCTGCTTAGAGCTACAGGTACAATTTATCTCATGACATTTAGTCATTTAGTTGAGTAGAGGGAAGGCATCAAACCATGCTTTAAAAATAGTCTGGAGAATGCAGCTGTACAGCGAACCTGAGTTATCACTACTGTAAAAATGGTGTATTAGACATATTTTACAGTAGTAACACCTGCCAGTAGTAGATAAACTCAGTCCTAGTGACCGTTGAGCCAGATCTGTGGAAACAGAAGAACTTTAATTTGTACCCTGCAGCCAGTGAATGCTTTCTGTGTCTGGGTGAGACGTGGTTTGGGTCTGATGTTTCTGACAGAGGTAAAAATGATCAAGCCTTTCTCTTACACGGTTGGTAATAGGCTTCCGGTTGCTGGCAGGTGAAGGGGAAGTAGTAAAAGTTTGGGTTAAGCTGTGTTGCTCTTCATTATATTCATTGATCAAGGGAGTTGTTTATTTTTTTGATGGGAGTGTACACACGTGTGAGTACCAGCGCTGACACGGAGCGTGTGTGATACTACACGTACTGCTACTGCTTGGTGCTAGTTTGTGAATAGTAGTGCAGGTAGAAAAGGGTTGTCTGAATGCGATGGTTAAATTTGAAGTGTGCTTGCCACATGTAGTAAGCTAGTAGTAAGACTAATAGGAAAGAATACTTTCTGAAGTATTTAAAAAAAAAAAAAAAAGGCACAGCCAGCTGGTGAGATTCTGTTTCAGCAGAAAAGAGAAGTTTTGTCGTTCAGAAGAGCCAAGGTTTTGTTCTTTCAGAAGCAAAGCTTTTATAGTGAGAAACCAAGTCAGGCTTCGTACAGTCCTCCAGCCCTGCCACGTAACTTCCCTGGCTAGGAGTAGTGGGCAGAAGTAGTTACTTAAGCTAATGGTCACTTTTTTACCCCCACCACTGAAGACAGAAAATGCAAGACAAGAGCTCAGCTCTGTGGGGTTTTAGTGCTGAATTTCCGTTTTGCTTAATGGTGAATCACTTCGGGGTCTTGTGGCCTCGTCTGTGTTGGAGAGGCAAGGGAGGAAACTGAGACCGCTCTTGGGGGAAGAAACGAGTATCTGTAGATGTTTCTTTCTGCCCCAAACAGAGGTGTCCAGGTAATTCGACATCTTCGCATCCATCCGAAGTGAGATGTGCCTGTGATGAACGAGTTAGTCCACCTGATGTCACTGTTCTTCACCTTCAGGGCCCCAGATCAGCTGCCCTGGAGAAAGGCTGGCTTGGAACTCTGAAGAACTTGCCTCTGCCAATGTTGTTCCTAAACTTGTCGTTGAAGTTTAAAAAGACATAACACTAACCTAAGAAAAGAGAAGACAAAAGCTGCTTTGATTTTGTTGTTAAAGAGCTTATTCCCCGCAAACTGCTCCTTCAATTCCATGATGAAAAATGAGGCAGAATCATCAAGAAAGACAAGTGCCTCAGTGTAATTTGAATATTCAGCTTTATAAAATGAAACAAGTACGCACGACTCAAATCCACAACCAGTGTACCTTTTCACAGCAACTAAAAATATTTCAGAGGTGTCGAGCACTGACAAGACTTGAAAGACCGTTTTAAAATAATCTGTGCTCAGTGACAAGCCTTGTAAGATAGAAGGAAACTATTGAAGCTGTAAATGATTTGGCAGGTTGTTTGCATCCCCCTTAGCGAGAGGAGACTTCATGCTGCACGGGCTGCAATGATTATGATTAACCCCTTTGGAATTAATGTAGGTCTTTAATTCGTACCTTTTTATGGGGCAGATCTGAGATACGAACGGCTGCAATATTTAACCCATGCGCCTGCTGAAAGGAATTTATGGTAGCGTACAAAAGCTGCACAGATTTGAAGCCGGTATGAATGCAGCAGAAGAGAAACCCCACAGTCGTTTGAAGCTCTGGGTTTGGTTTAGACGTTTCCTTAAAAGGCGAATGATTGCATTGAAAAGAATCCAGAATTAGGTCCTTTAGGAGCCCCCGAGGAGGGGAGGTGTTGAGGCTGCTGAGCTCTCTAGATCTGCGATGGAAACCTCATTCAGAGAGAGATGTGCAGGTTCCCAGCACAGCAGACCCAGTCCCGAAGCTGCCACCCTGGGGAAGGAGAGGCTGGAGCCAGCCTGGTGGAAGTGCCCCTACGAGCACCTGGGAGGGAAATTGCGCTCAGGCGTCTCCTCCAGCTGACTCTTGGCGGCAGCTGCTCCTCAGCCCTCCAGCAGCTCTGTGCCTGTTTCCACGCCCGGGTGCTCAGCTCCCTGGGCTGGCAGGTGGCTGGTGGTGCCCCAAGACTCAGACCTGGCACAAGGATGCATACGCTCCAAATGGGATTTAAAAGGAATTCTCGTGAATCCAAATTGTGACAATGTTGAGACAGCTGCTGTTTAACCTTGGCAGCCTCCAAACTCCAGATATAGCTCACTCATTTACCGCAGGTTCCTCGTCGTCTGAATTTGCTCCTGCCCGAAGCTCACAGTCTTCAGCCTGACACAGTCTCTCGGAAGGATTCCTACTGCTGCGGCTTTCCCGCTCTCTGATGAGGTCAGCCTGGGTGGAAATGCTTTGTCAAAGTTTGGGTATTCGTAGCTACTCCAGGCCTTCTCTAAATTCTGTCTGTAATATAGAAGCCTTGCTAAGTGACTTCCAGTCCTCGTGCGCCCTGGGGTCCGGGAGGGTTTATCAGGCTCTTTAGTGAAATATTAACAGAGAACTCAGATTCATAGATAGGAGGTGGGGAGGTAAGAAGTTGGTGCAGCCCTTTTGCCTGTGCTTAGAGCTTTGGATACCAATTCTTCCTGTAACAGGCAGAGCCATCCTACCTCTCCTTTTAGGGGATCACCTGGTGGCCTGAACCCCAAGCTGTCACACGAGGTGGGTCACAAACTCATTCGTGTTGCGGTGATTGCAGAGGGTTTTGAGAAAATCAGAAATCACGCTCGTTGAGTGCTCGAGCACCTACAAACTCCTGTTGTGCCTGATGTATGCTCAGGGAGGAGCACTGTCAGGAGGAGGGTTGTGGAGAGCCTTGCTCCGGCACATCTCACGTTGGGAATTCTTTTGGTGCCTACTCGTTCAGTGCAGGTCAAAAGGAGGCTGGACTTGAGACCTTTTTGCCTCATGTGAATGCCACAGCCATTGGGCTACTGGCTTTCTCTCCTCCTTATAAGGCAGCCACGGCTGTTTACGCAAACCCGACTGGCAAACAGAATTCGTGAAGTCGTGGGATAAGCAGAAGGCAAACCCTGAGCTGCTCAGCTGTCTGTTAAGTACCTTGAATTGTTCTCCGGTGAATTTTAGGAGCTCCGGGGTGTCTAGTTTGAAACAGCAGACCAAGAGTGGAAAACTTACGTTGTGAGATTGTGGACCAGATATTAAATATTAGAGCTGAAATGGGCAATATTCTTATATGCATTTCCTACAGCCTTCAATTTCTATGTAAATACTGTCCCATTTAGTATTTACACAGTATATTGGAAATGTCACCAATGTAGGAACAAGTATTTTTCTGCAACAAGGCTGTAAAAAGCTGTTGCATGAGGTGGTTTCAGCCGAGCAGCAAAGTTAGGCAGAAAGTTTCAGCCAAGCAGGACGGAGTAACTTAAGGTCAGGTTTGGAAAAGGAAACAGATCTGCTGTAAACTCAACGTTATTCTAAGCAAATATACACAAGGTGAAAAGGAGTATGTTCTGTGGGGTGCAGAGGCTATTTAGTGCTGACAAGTTCTTCTTAGAAACAGGATTTTCAAGTCAGATAATGAGTAGCCAAGATAAGAACTCCAATTACGCTCAGATGTAAACAATAGCACAGACCAAATGCGTATGTCATAGCAAAATAATCAAAGTAACAACATGGAGCATGAACTTATCTTAGGCCTCTAATAGTAGCAGAGGGAGTAAAGTTCTGCTGAACAAAATCATCATCTTCATTGCCTTTAGGAAGTTGAAACTATCTGGATCGATACAATACAGATAATAGTTTAATGAGGGAGAAGCTATGCAAGTCCTACAATAAAAAACCTTGATAATGTGGGGGCTGTGAGTCTGCCTTTCTGTGTTAGAGCTGGAAAGGTCCAACAGCGTGTAGTGACCAGTGTGAGCCATTCTGTTCTAGCAGGCGTTTATTACTTTGTTCTTGAGTTTCAACTCTTGCCCAGCCAGCGTTGATAAGTTGTGCTGTTTAAATACGAGATCCCTTTCAAAAAGTCAGCAAAAGAGGGGTGTGAGTGGTGCCCCACGTCACCCTTGTTTCCCTCTTTTATTTATAATTCCACGGTGACATAAACTTCCCCTGTACGAACACAGGAGCTGGGAGGTCGGCTCTATTCACAAAGGTTGGGAGGGGAAACAATGCTCAGGTATCACGTTGGTTATATCAGAAACTAACTTTGTCACCTTAAGACTGCGTCTTTAAGTCAGTGTTTGCAAATATGAAAATTAATCCCTTTGTTGACA
The DNA here is from genome assembly GCF_000703405.1 of Apaloderma vittatum. Classification (NCBI taxonomy): domain Eukaryota; kingdom Metazoa; phylum Chordata; class Aves; order Trogoniformes; family Trogonidae; genus Apaloderma; species Apaloderma vittatum. Next base: position 10,334 of record NW_009719948.1, on the reverse strand, counting down.
GGGAGTCCCTAAGCAGCACGTACTGCAGGTTTAAGCATACGTTGAGGTGAATAGTAGGAGAGAAAAACCCAGCACCTCTTATTTGTGCAACTGATTGTTAAGAGAGCCCTGCAAACACCGACTGCTGCCAGCAGTGTCTTCTCCCGCGCACACACGCCCAAACCCTCAGCCCACGCGGGCGGGGGAATTTGGAGCTCTCTCGTGGGGTTAAGGATTTGATACTCTCTTGCTGAGCAAGCAGATCCCCTGACAAGGCTGAGGAGAGTAACCAGCCACCTCAGGCTCCAACAACCAACCTCCTACTCACGTAGTTTCTGTGTGTGTGTCTCTTCAAGAGCTGTCTGCAGTTGGCTGGCCCAGCTGTGCGTCTAAGTTTGTTCTTGATGGTGCAAGAAGCTTGGACAAAGTGGGATGGAAGTGCTACCGGGGCCAGCAAGAAGTTCACAGGGAACTGAACTTGGTGCAGGTGTTCTCAGAGGAGGGTATGGGGGCAGGAATTGCAGGGAACATTCCACTCCCTCTTGAAATACGCTCTGCTTCAGATGAGTAAATGCAACACGTAGCACCAGGTTTGAAAAACAAGTGGTGTAGCCAACTCCAGCACGCAGTGTTGCAGCAGGCTGCTCCCGCAGTCTTTATTCCACCTTGGAATAGGAGTAAAGATTCCGTTGGGCCCCTCGGGCTGATGGTCGGAGCACGGCTTCCGACAGGGAACCTGCCCCCGCCGCGTGGTTCGCGTTCCGACGCTGCAGTTGCACGGTGAAGTTTGCACGTAATATTTTAAATCCTTTCCTGTAGGTGAGAGCCGTAGTGACAGGCAGGGAAAATGTTGCGATGGGTAAAAATAATCCAGTTGAGGGGTTTTTTTCAGCTGCACGTGTCTCGGGCATGTATAATACAAAATACTGCATTTAGTTACAGACTGACAGTTTTGAAACAGAACAGTTGTCTTTGGAAATAGTCTAACTGGTGTAACTCAAGTCCTGTATTTCCCTCTTCTGTCCCTAAACATCAGGAAATACAATACATGGACTGAGCATGAAAGCCTGAGGAGCAGTAAGATATTTACTGCTTTAGCCATTATATTAATAAAACATTATAATACATTATTTATACATGTATGCCAACATTATGTATACCTAATATACAACTACTGCATGAATAAAACAATTGGATTCGAATCTGAAAGCGTTAAAGGTTTATTTTTTACAAACTCAGCAGTTACCTGGGTACTCTGGAAAGAGGTGTAAGTAAGTGCAGCTGCTAGCATTTCCCATCACTTTCCCAAATAAACTATTTTCATATCCCACCTTATTTTCCCCTAATTATAAACTAGCGAAGAAACCGAATCTCATGTTGAGATGACAAATAACATGATTAGTGTCTTTGCTTTGTTTTATCACCGGCTGTGATCAAATCTCAGTCCATGAGTCATTTGATTGCCACTTACTAGTAACACCTGTCCCCTCGAAGGAGGGGACGTTCCAGGAGCACCTCTGCGCTGGAAAGGTGTTAACAAAACCCACTTCAGGGTGGGTGGGAGCAAAACTGCGTTTATCCCGTACGCACCCTGCTACTACTCTCTTCTCGTGGGGTGACAGGGGATGCCGATTCCAGTTGCCAAGTTGTGTTGGTGCTTCATCCCTGGCCATCTCCAGCCCGTGCCCGCTCTTGCCCACAAGCAGCATCTGCATCCTCTTGTTTCTAAGGCTGAAGCTTGAAAAACCACAGAATTTGGAAAAAAAGCCAATTCCAGGGTGCCCAGCGCATGGGTTGCAGAGTCTGCAGTCTCAAGAGTTCCTGTTTCAGCCGCTCTGCAACAGGTGAAGTGTAAAAGAGGGGAAGTAAGGGGTTTAGGGAAAAGGAGGAGACATTGTATTTTGGGCAGGGTTTTCATTGGTTTCCAACTGCAACATCCCTACCACAACCGAATGTGTAATTTCATGTTCTGTATGTGAACCGTGCCTCACCAATACCGCCTCACGAGACTCTCTGCTGTGCCTTTTGCAGCCGGACTTGCCTATCCCGCATCGGCCTTCTTAGCCGTCAGCGCGCTTGTAGCAAGTGTGGGCAGAGCCCTTCCCATATCTTCCTTTGCGAAGCCCAGCCAGGATGATGTGATACGCATGCTTCGTCAGTCTTCTAAAGGGAAACAAAAGCTGTCTTTTTTTTTTTACAAAGTCCAAGAACATGAGAATTTTATTATGAATTTTCATGGAAGTAAATGCCCGCATTTTCAATAAGCTGACTGTGTTATTTGCACAACAATATCAAGTAATTCATTGTATTAAACAACGGAGGAAACTAAAAAAATAATAATTCTATAAACAGATACATACGAAGCTTAGAGAAGCAGCTTAGAGTTGTACATTATTGTGCAAAACCTTTTGTGTACACATCTCTCCTGTCAGCAAAGCTACGGCAGACAGGAACAAACGTGTGCCATGTAATTTCTCAAGAAGAAAACTCTCCATATCCAAGCATCTCTCCTGGGGACAACAAAACACGCAGCACGGCTGATCCTGTACCAAACTCAGCTTTGTAACTCCGGCCAGTCTTTAAAACCGAAAGCTCTTTAAGCAGCAGTCAGTCAAACAATAAAAACAAGGACCGACTGAATTTGTTCTGGCAAAGTAATTTGCTGTCAGAGAGCCTGAGAATACAGGAGAACACGAAGAGATACTGGAGAATAAAACCGCGTTTGCACACACCCTGACTGTGTTTCTAAACAAAACCAGCGTGTTGACAAAACCCCGCTTTGATCCAAAGTCAGCAGGGGGTTGCCGTGTTACTTCAGGATAGAAACTGCATTTTCGCGTTGGTTTCCAAGTAAGTGCAAGAAGAGCTGAAAAGCGGTGCTGACGCGGCCAGGGACGAAGCTGTAAGCAGCGTACAACGCCGTAACTAGCACGGTCATGTTGAAAGTGTAGAAGAGCACTTTTTCCCAGGGCTCCATGAGGTAGCTGCAGGTGATCAGTTCAAACTGGCAGAACAGCCAATAAAGATAGTTCTTCAGGCTCCTCACATCCATCTCCCGCTTTGTGCCACTGCTGCAAGAGGTCCCTACCCCAGGCAAGGACAGTCAGTAGGAATTGGAACCTTGTAAAGAAATGTAAAACCATCACACGGGCAGGAACTCCATGCTACGTGGTCCACTTATACTGACTGGTTTTAATAAATGGTTTTAAAAACACAAAGTATCTAAAATTCCAATATTGCAAATACATTTTAAAGCATAAAACATCATCAGATAGCAACAGACTAGCATGAGGCTTTCTTTTAGCCCAAGAAATCTTTCCTCCTTCCCCACATTCAGTTCTGAACACGACAGTTCTGTTTAGACCACTGTGTACCGGGCTCCGTTACTTACCAAGGAGGCTCCACAATCTTTTTTTTTTTTTTTTCTGGAAAACAGTTACCCAATAATGGTTGCAATTCCATTCTTCAAGCCAAACGCTCCTAACTTTGCCTTGCACTGGATTGTTTAAGACTGTTGAAGCAGCTTAATTTCAACAAAGCACCTCAAACCCTCTCTCCTTCACCACTCGTGGATTTTGACATAGAACTTGGCTAAAAGTTTGATTTCTACTACTGCAGACTGAATTTTATGTCTTATGCTTTGATTGCTGCTGGAGTGCAAACTGGGAGTTTGCAGAATACCACACACACAGAACTGGCGAGGGGAAGGGAAAACAGGACGATTTCAGTGACTGCTGCTTCCCATCATTTGGCAAATAAGAGGAGACAAAACAAAAATTGTGATTTCCCTCTTTGTAATTGGAAGGTTAAGAACTTCTAGTGGTGTCAAGATCTGTGGAAAAAACCCTTACTGCACAGAAATGAAATGAAATGAAATTTCACAGATCTATACAGAGTGGGATTTTATCCTAAAAAGAAAAAAGTCACTTCCTGAAGATGTTAGAAAAATTTTGCCTCACCTTTCCTATTTTATATTCATAGCTTCCCCACCTCTTTTCTGCCAAACAGGTGAGAATAACTAGGTAATGCTTCTGTACTTAAGAATTATGAACTACTTTTAGCAATTTTATTTACATTCCTTGCAGATCTACTAAAACTGCAAGGTTAACTTAAACCTCTTATCATCAAATGCATTGCCAAGCTACTTTGAGGAAGGACTTTTCTTACCAGAATTGAATTTTGAAAAAAGAAAAAAGCAGAACTTACCTCTTCACTTCTCCCCGACGACAAAACGTCTAGATGAGAGATGCTTCCTGACACTTCTGCCTCCTGCAGCTGAACAGCCCATGCCCAGATCGCGAAGCACAAACAAATTATCTTTGATCCCCAATTACAGAGTGTGGGCTCCACACCCCGCCCTCTTTTTAAACTCCTCTGGCCAAAGCTCTGCACCTTACGCAACAAGGACAGCCCTGGTCTGGCTCAGTACCGCGCTCTCCTAACAGCATCAACGTCTTCCTTTGGACAAAGTCAAAGCTGAGGACCTGCAGGTAGGGAGGAACACACAAGGCTGAAATACTCTTTAGGACAATCAGCAAAAAAAACGTTTACCATTAGCACCTTCCCCAATTTCGAATCTCAAAAAATATCTCTGCTTTTGTGGGGCTTGACGATGTGGGACGTAACGACGCTGGCTGCTCAAGTTCCTACAAGGTGCAATTTAATGTCGCTGCAAAAATATGGGGTCAGAGTTAAGTAACCACAAAAACGTAGCTCAATTAATACGTCCCCGGCAAGTCTCCGGTGAAGCCACCACCTTCTGCAACCTTTGATTAATGCCATCTTCAGGCAGTTCCTGGTCTTTCCTGCACCACGATCTCCCAGCGCCACGTATGCATCTCAGTCGTCCTCATTCAGAAACCCCGACGTGAATATGGGGACAGGAGTTCTGCAAGGAGAAGAGAGCGAGTTTTTCTTAAAACTGCTACAAAATCCAGCCGAGCCACAAACGCTTGAGGCGTTTTAATGATCTAATTGGACAAGTAAATTGGGTAGAAATTTGCATAATATATTACGTTCTAAACTATCTGCCTGCAGTCAAATCATTTCTAAATATGAATCAGCTTCATTTTGGGACAATATGCCACAAGCAATGTCTAAGGTATCTGTGCCTCACCTTCTTTCGTCCCTTCCTTACCCAACACCGCCCGAGCCGAGCTATTAGGAAACGCTGACCTGCTCCTCCAACCTTTTTCTGCCCCGGTAGTTTTCAAAGAAATGAAAGTTTGCTGTTTAAAAACTGCCCGCTGCAGAAGGAAGGTCTGCCCCAGGAGGGCATCTATCTCCTGAGCTGGGTAAACTGCTCGGTCAGGGAAGATAAAACCTAAGGTGGGGTCGAGAGAATGGACTCACCAAATGTGAAATATGATTGCACGGCAGGATTATTATCTCAATAGCTTCTACTTTCAACCAGATTTTTTCAACTCTGTATTTCAATAGAGTATGGAGGGCTGGAGTGGGATAAGGACTTTATTTTTGGGGTTTTTTCCATGAAAATATTGGTGAAAAACAACATATACACAGGAGAAGCATTTGACCACTGCAGCACCCACGTTCTTGGCAGGCCAGCATCCCTGCCTCGTGTCACCCACCTTCCCTGCCAGGTGGATCAGCCCTTTCTCAATCCTTTAAAGAGGCGATGAGGAGCACTGATTACCAGGGCAGCCAAAGGCGGGGCTGTCACCTCAGTTCCCTCTGAATCACCTCCAAAACACATTTGCATAGGAAAACTCGGGTAGGTACTTTTGCTGTTCTGAAGTACAAACCTGTGCAGAGGTTTTCATTATTTTCAATAATTCTCTCCTAGTTCTTTTAATAACAAATTCCCCAGATTGAAACAACAGAAAGTGAGACTCCTCTGGGTTTACTTTAGTTCCTTCAAGAAGTTTTTTTTCTACCTGACTGCCAAGAGCCATTGTGAAGGAGATAGGTGGGAGTGCAGAAGATCAGGTGGTTTCACAGCAGTAAAGCGTCGGGGCAGGCAGAATCCATTCCCAAGCAGATCTCGGAGGGTAGGATGTAAAGCCTCAGGCACCCTCGCTTTCTGAGCAGCCACTCCTGCTGCTTTTCCCAGCTTCTACCCCAAGGGGAAATAAGAACATGACGCCTCTCACAACTCCTCATCAGATGTGCATAGTTTCACCCAGAACACAAGATTTGCCTGAAATGCCTACCTTTAAGGCAGTTTTAAGTCTATGCGCTGTAAGATACTTTCCCCACACAGAGCCACAAGACTTCAAGATTAAAAAAAAACCAAAAAACCAAGAAAACCAAACCACACCAGACCAAACCATACTGCTACCTTTGCTAAGACGCTGCAACAGGTGACTGCAGGTGCAGGGAGAAAACTTTTTTTTTTTTTGCAAAGATCTTACTCTGAAAAGCCGCCAAGAGACTCTCTTAGGTAGCAGCCAGTCCCAGAGGGGCTGGTCCTTTGTCCTCAGGTCTCTGGATCATCTTGGCCACACACTTAAATTTCAAAGCCTCTTTTTACTGCTTCTCACTGTGGTTTCCAGCCAAACAAATTCAAACATAGCTATGTAAAAGCCATACAGTGACACGGCGATAATTGTTCCCAGCAAGGGAAACGCGAATTAAAAATGCACAACAGAAACATTCAAATTACCGCTGCCCTGAAGGAAATCACCAGCTTCCCTTTTTTGAGCTCGGCAAAGTTCCCCACATGGAAAAGCAGCAACTTCTGGTTTATAGCAAATTCAGCTGTTTAGCTCCATAAGCAGAAGTGATTTTTTTTCCCCGTTATTTCATGCCTTATAATGGGATCCTCCAATGTCTAACAAGGTGTAAACCCACACTGAGGCACCTGCTCTGCATTTGGCTTCTCTGTTGTCTAGTAAGGACTACGTAATAATGCTGCTTTTCTCTTCTCCAGCGTCTCTTTTGACAAAATTTCTATGTTTAATTCCAGTACTTCTCTTCCCAACTTCAGTGAAATTGGCCATGGGTTACAAAGTAACCCATATGGGAGAACAGAAAGAGGTAATGAAAGAAAATAAGCTTCATTTCCAAAGAAGACTGAACTAAAAATGACTGAAATATCTCTGCCTCGCACCTATGCACTGTGGTAAGTCATTTATCCATCTACTTAAAATCTGCAAAATAATTGAAGCAGAAAGTTAAGGTGATCAGGACAGCGCTCTAATCTACCCCATCCATCTATCCACACAGAGCGAGGCACGGACAGGTTTTTTGTAATAGTGCACCTGAGTCTGTTGTATCCCTTTTGGCTCCAGCACTCATTGGAAAGAATGGAGAGAATCAACTCCTGCCAAGGGCAGGGAGATGGGGGCAGGTTGGGGAGGGCAAGGCAGCCCAGGCAAGGATGAGCTTGACCTGCTCCAGCACCGCATCACCGAGGGATTAATGTGATCACCAAGAGAGGTGCCACGCTCCTCCTGTGAACATCTGTAGCCTCCCATAGTCATCCTCTGGCCTCCAGACACCTGAGCACCAGCTTCACGGCACCGGGGAAGAAACCCAGCAATTAGGAATGGCTCGTGTCGTGAAGCGTTAGATCGACTTGCCCCTACAATTGAGCTGCACCAAAGAACATACACTACTGGCAAGGAGAAAATTCGGCGTGTACCACAGAACAGGCCGGTTCTCAGAAAGGCTCTGTTCTGCGCGGTGTAAAATATCTGGCATGTGGCTCCACAAATCCCGGCACCAGATGACGAGCTTATCTGGAGCAGTATCCTGCCCGTAATGAGGCTGTGTGACATCACGGAACAACTACATGAGGAATGTACCTTGATGAGGAATGTAACTCGGCTCCAGCTTACAGGGGCTCCACTTACTGCTGTTTGTAATGCAAATAACACATTTTAATTATGACATTGTTGTCTACAAGAGTCATACGATTTCCCAGCATGCTTTCCCACACCTGGCTCGACTAGTTCAGGAACTCGTTTAATTCTGCATCAAGACATAATTCAGTAAGTGAAACCTGTGGAAGTTAGTGACCTCCAAAAGCACAAGGAATACGCACAGTTGCCTCAGAAGGATTAGGCACAGATATCTCAACTTGAAGATCATATCGTACCATTTCAGACACTGCGAACGGAGCATTTCATAAAAACTGGACAGTTAAGCATGTCAGTTGTGACAAGCAGTGAATGTAGAGTTGCAATTGCTTATCTTACCATACAGCTCACTCGCATCATTTTTTATTTAGCTACCAGGGATGCGCAGGAAACTCCAGCAAAGCAAGTTTCTTCTGCCCACCCAGGAGAAAGCATGTTCTTGTGGGGCAGTCTGCTGTGACAGTCCTTGCACGCCTGGTCTCTCACTGAGGTCAGGGACTCTTCTCTTCAAGGGTGGTTTAAATTCACCACATTTTCCAGCTCCAGCCTGTGCCTTGTTCCTCCACCTGATAGGAAGGGAGGTGAAAGCCTAAACTGAGGATGGGTCATTTAGGAACATAAAAAATAAGGGAAACTATTTGTTCCTGCACTGAGCAGCTACACTCTGCTTTCTCTCTCTTGTTCCTCTAAGCTGTTAACATTTATCCATTTCAGTTCTTTTCCCCAGGGCTGCCCATGCTGCGGTATCACTCAACATATAACTCACGTTGTTTCAGGTGCAAAACATGTATCACTGAAAAGGAAAAGGTGCCTAAAAGGACTTTAAAATCTAGAACAGTACAGATACAAAGCCATGGCCATGAGCTGCAGAGCTGAATGCCCAGTGTGGGACTAAGGGCTGAGGAAACTGGGATTCTCCTAAGACCAAGATTCTTCCGTTCGCTAATTTCTAGGATAGTTCTGTAGTTTTATTGTAAAACAGGGGTGACACAACCCCTATCTTGCAGATCTTCAGCACACTTTATACAAAGAATTGACTGATGCATGAAGGAGGAAAAATTTCACTTGGCTTTTAGTAGAGAAATAGCTGCACTTCCTTGTTTTAGACATTTTTACATGCGTACAGCAAAGCAGATGCTCAATGACAGTCATAACAAGCAGAGCTCTGCCAAATACTGTGGAAGAATTTTTTAACATAGGACTTCAGAAAAAAAAAGTGAATTTTCTCAACCAGATTATCTATTCTGTGAACTATTCTAAAATCATACTTCTCGTCCTTAGCCTCTTTGTCAGGTGTACGGAAAATTACACCAGGATACCCTGCTAGAAGTGACCCCGCAGTGGAGTGGCACAGGATGGGAACTGGGGACTTTCCATTAACACTGGCCAGGGACATCGCATCCTCCTGCACTGCCATCTCCTCGTTTCTTCTCCCCTCCTCATTCAGATCAGAAGTATATGCACCTCTGGTGAACAGTCTGAGCAAACATTTCAACTACAGACTTGAGTGAAATTCTACCTTTAATTAAGAACTCTGAAGCTGGATTCCAGCACCAATTGAGTCTCGAGAGGTGACAAAACACTACTGCGAACTTCAGTTGTGCTGCCAGCAAATAGTCTCCCACATGTGTGGGGAGTAGAGGGTTTCTATCTATCGGCTCAGGATGGCAACAGCTGCAGTCCCGACGTGCTCCGTTAATGCTTCAGCCCTTTTCCGGGAAGGCACTTCGCTGCCCAATTCTCTCACAGGCACTGAGAGAATCCCAAAGCTTTATGACTTAGACCAGTAGCAAAAAAGAGGAAAAGGGCTTTTCAGCAGGGAACAATTAATTTTAAATCACTGCAGCACGAAACCCTCACCCATCTAAGGCTGAAACCACAGGAAACAGTGTCGTGGTTTGGAATACGCAAAAGAACATTCCACTTAGGGAGCATCAAAAGGGTAATAGCTGTGTGCTTGGTCATCTCTCCCAGGTGTCAACACATACTTAGCAAGGGCTAAGAATCCACCAGAACTGGTGCACTGAACAGAAGATACATTTGCATAGGGGTGAGGTCCAAAGAGCTGGTTTTCATGAGGAATTAAAATTTTGTTTTCCTAAGAAAATACGTAAGATGAAAGCATGAGCTCTGTGATTCTCTCTTGTTATAACTCAAGCAGGTAGTTACCACAATGGGTGTCTCTTCCTGGGCAAAACCAATTAATTCTCACTCACATCCTCTTTAATTTAACTTGTGGCATCTCAAGCCTACCTGAAGCTTTTACCACTCCCCCCTAAAAAGTTCTCAAAGCTGAATTCAGTATTTCATCAGAGTACAGCTCCTCAGCAGGAGACCTGGCCTTGCTCTGGGAAACAAGCCCTGCCAGCAGGCGGCTGAGGGGCCCCTTGCTCCTCACCCTGCCAGGAGTCACTAGGTGTTCACTGCCATACAGCAAACTGAAGGAAAAAAGAACTCCAAACACCCCCAAAAAATAAACCCCAACTCCCTCAGATCTCGGCTGCGTTACACACGAAGGGTCTGAGCCTGCCA
>NW_009719947.1:0-18210 GCF_000703405.1 Apaloderma vittatum | reverse complement strand
CAGGGCCGCCCCTTGGGCACCGCCTCCACGCCCAGCACGGTGAAGGTGCCGCTGCAAATTCAGATTAAAGACTGGGAATCAAGCCTCCTATGAGGTTACTAAAAATATTTTTTATAGATTTTTTGTTTTATTTTTCTCTAATTCTCCAAAGTATATTGCTCAGTTTTGTACAATCTTTTTAAATAGAAAACTTGAGTCATTTAAAAACGTTTATTACATACATTTTAACCTGAAATGTATGAATGGAGTACTTTTTTCTTCCTTGAATTATTATAAATACCTTCTGTGCATTTCTAGGTTCTAGGCATGTGCTACTAAGTGGATTGTAAATAGCTGTAATGTTAAATACATCAAGACAAATCCAATCAAGACAAAATATCCTCAAGGAACATCTACTCACAAAATGTCACATCCATTGATCTGTATCAAGTGAGCTTGCCTAGATTTCCCTCACAGATGAACTAATTTGTTTTAGTCAAAGTCAATGCCAGATACCTCCACTTGCTCACTAAATGTGATGCTTGCTTTCCTCTGCTCTTTGACATAAACAGTTTTCAGTATGAGCACTGTAACTTCCCTTTAAATAAAATTTCTGATTTTTTTGACAGTAAACAATTTATAAATCAAGAAAAATCTTCAAATGTTTCCTATGGCATGAAGTAACAACTCCAAAAGTACTCTGTAGGGCATAGCTGAGGATTTCTGAGATGTAGCACTGAGGCTGATTTACCTCCTATCCACTCCTTCACATAAGGAGTATTTCAAAGGTACAAGAAGCAAAAAAAAGTCACCGTCCATTTTGTTAGATCCTTGACAGGTTGCCCTGGAAGCTACCATTTACATATCTGACACTTTGTACCTCTCAGGCAATCTTAAGGTTTTTTTACACCCCATTTGGAACTTTTTTGGGGCAAAGTATAGTGGGATTTTTTTAACTAATACCCAAAACATAAACACTTATCCCTATTCTCTTCAAATACATATGTATTATATTTTTTCTTTTTTTTCTTTTTACTAATCAGGACTTCAGAAAAGAGCTGAAACATCCAAGGTGTCTTATTTGAAACACTGTTAGATTCCTGGTCCTGGAGACATGATGCTAATTTCCCAGCGGCTATTGTAGCTTTTTTGCTTCTAGACTATTTTGGCATAACATTGTGTTAAGGGGGAAAGAACAGTGAAAGAAGTTATTAATTTGAAAGTTTTGAACATTTGAACTGCTTTTTTGTATTTAAAATTTTTAGCTTGTGTTGGTTCTTATTCTAAACAGGTTAATTATCCTTAAAAGATTCCCAGTCTAGCTTTCATCTAGTATTATGTTTTAGTGAATTAACCCAAGATTTTGTTAGTGCTCTGCGACGAAACAGAACATTGTGGCAAATATTGCAGAGAGCTATATGTCCAGGTCTTTAATGTACTTTTAAATAACATCAGAATGTTTTCCATTTGCATTTTTAGTATTAATTTAGGGGTTTTTTATGTGTACAGTTTATGCTTCAAATCTTTCCATTTATCTTTCCAGTTCCTCCACATGCTGATTGCACTGATTCTCAGTGGTTCTTCCAGGACATATTGGTTATTCCCTTGGTAACACGTTTAATACTCAACTAGTCTTGCTACACTATATCTAGGACTTTAGGGCTGTGAATCTGAACGCTGATGTAATCCCCAGACAGTTCCATCTATATTAGGAGTGTGCACATTGCTAATGTTGGTTCTTTCTATCTAGGCTGGGGCAGTTTGCACATGTTACTCATTCGGCTTCACAAATAAGTTTTAGCAGGCTGGAAAATAATAGGACACATTATTTGTGACTGATTGTTGGGGATATCAGTGTTGAAGCTGGACTGACTGTGGGAGTTACGGTCTAGTGGTTGAAGATGAAGATTAGAGGTGGAGAGACCTGCATTTTCTTTTACTACACATTTATGGTACATCCTTAGTGAAAAGAGATCTGTGAAGTTTAATTAAAAATATTTTTATATTTCTCCTAAAACTGCTCTAGTAGTAAAATATTTAAAAGGGAGAAGTGTATAATTATGACAGCTTGCAATATCCTTGCTGCAAGTACTTTAGTGGCTCTTCTTAGTGGCAGAATTCTATTCTGCAAATTGTAATATGTATACGCTAGAGTGTTTTGGTTGTCATATCTGATGTGTCAGTAGATTTTTATTCTTGCTATTTCTCTGATGAGTTAATGACTTTTTAGTCCCAGTTGCTTTTATTAAAAGTTTGATACTAAAGCAGTACAAATACCATTTCATTTTGAAAAAGTTTATATGGCTCTAATTTTTTGAAACTCAAATACTCTTATAATTTTTTTTTACCTGCAATTTGTGGCAACAGGCTGCTATGAAAAACATTATCAAAATCTATCCTGAGCTTTGTTGCCTTATTTTGTTAATTGACTTTGCTCAATAGCTGTGACATGGAGATTAGCATCAGAGTTAGACTGATCCCTGCGCTTAAACAACTAACTAGCAGTGACGTTCTTTCTTCTAAATGGAATATGTCAGACCACCAAGATAGTTCCAACAACTGTTCAAAAAGTCATTGATTTATTCACTAAAACAATAACTTCATGCAAGAGTCATTTCTACTAGCTGTCTTCTCTATAACAACTTACTAGACAAAACAAAATGTATTTGATTTAACAGCATTGTGAAGGCCAGATGTATTCTCCTGTCCGTTTATGAAAAACAATGCAGTTACTCTTGAATAGAGATTCTTCACTTGGGAGGGCATGCTCATAATGCCATCCTTCCTTTGAGATTCAATAACTGGCTGGAAGTTTTGAAAAGGACTGCGTCTGGCAAGACCCACTCTAAGTCGCTGTGCTGCTCCTTTGGCGAGGCTTGAACAGAGTTCTCCTTTCAGGACACCAAAGTGTAATTCTGTGGTTGGAGCAATTTCACAACTCTGAGATGATAAGGAATAAGAGCTGAAGTCTTAATACAGTATAGGCTTATAGAAGCTCTACAAACTTAAATAGTTACATCTGTTTATAACAGATATAGTTGGACAGAGATCTCTCCACATGCTCTTTGTAGTTCCTTGAGGGGATGTACTTATAGTGTTTATGAAAGAAGCACGCACCAGTGCCCACTGCGCAATGTATCTCTAAGTAGTCTGTAACTAGTTATCTAAATATTTAAGTTATGTTCATCCTTAATAATCACTAATTTCAGGATAGCTCGTAATGTTCTTTTATCTGTTGAATTATAATTAAGACCTATTTTAAAATAATTGCACATATCCTTACTTATCTGGGTATTAGATATTGCTGATATGAATTTTAGATGCTTCAGTATTATTATGTGAAAGGTTGCTTCTAGACTTACAGTCATATCTGTGTAGGTCAAAAATCTACACATATTTATCAGAGGTAAGAATTCTAAATTTACCTAAAAATCATGGAAAGCTTAGGTTAAAAAGAACTTCTGGAGCTCATATAAATATAAGTACAAACATACAGTATCCTCTGTACTGAGTAAGGAATTTTTTTTTCTCTAGAATGGTAGAACTAAATTCAGCATCTGGTTGAAGCTCAAAAGGTTTTGATATGCATTGGAGCTTTTGAATAAACACATTTGTGACTCTTGCATGACTTCAGTTTCTATGAACAGTCATGCAGCCAGTTTGCCTGCAACAATATCATCAAAACCATGTGTCAGTCTCCAATCTTAATTTTCTGCATATGAATATTTGAGCCGGAGACGAGATACAAAGCCCACTGTAGTCACCCAGAAAGACACCCGCTGACTTCAGCAGACTTTCTTTTATTGGTTTCTGGATGTATTAACTTAATTCTCCAGTCAGGGAACAGAAGGGATTTTTTTTTTTTTTTTTTAAATCTGGCCAGTATTTCATTGAACCCAGAGTCCAAAGACTTACTCTCTTGCATAGAAGAAAACCAGTGAAGATTTTTGTTAATACTTCACTGGCAAATCAGACCCACATTCACAGCTACAATTTTGTTAAGAATAATTTATGTATGCACAGGCTCAAGATCTGTTTTCGAGAGCCACAATTGTCTTTTCTTCCTAATAAGTATTATAAATCTTCTTAGACTTTTTCTTTTGCTTTAATGTTTTCTTTAACTGCAGATCATTTCCAAGAGTAGAGCTGCTTTAATTTCCTTGGCTTTTTTCTGTTTCTTCTTCAAACATGCTCAGAAAATGTTATTGTACTAATTCTCGCTGAAATTAGGAGTCTGCATTGTGAGCGAAACAGATTTCTTTAATCAGATATTGAGAATAATAGCCCGCTGTCAACTGTGGACAGGAAAATGACTGGAATCCTCTGTCCTCCAAAATGGTGGCTCCAGTCAGTCTTCTGGACTAACCGTTATCATGCCTCTTCCAGAACTGCTGCTTCCAGCTGTACAGACTGACTCCTCTGCAGGATCCCCTCATGTGAATTGGATGATAGGACAAAGCTTTTTTTGGTTGGTAGCTTTGTACACTTAACTGTTCTTTGCAAAAGTGAGAGATTAATTTCTTTAACACTGAGGGACAGCATAGCTCAGTTCATATGAAGTGGTTTTGTCAAATTAACCTATGACCTATTTCTAGGTTACTTTTTGTGCTGGGGTAGGAACAGACTGGGAGTGTGCAAAACTTGAATACAAACAGCAATTAATTATCGTAAAATAAAGAAGCTGTCACTAAAGCTGACTCTTCCCTGCAATGCTTCTTTTTTAGTTAGTACAACGTCTACTTCCCAGCTCTCTTGTCAGGTGTAAAATTGTTATGCCCATCAATTTCCATGTGGGATTAAATAATTTTTCTGAGAGGAGTCATCATACTGTATACAGAAATTTGATGGCAAACTAGATAGTTATGAAATGAATGTCCTCAGAACTCAATGAATTTCTTTTTCTTTTTCTTCTCCTTCCATAACTGAGTAGAAGAATCCAGAAAAATGACTGTTGTTAGTAGCTTTCTACAAACGTAGGAAATGGTTTGAGTTTCCAGTTAGTACATGACTGAATATATTTTTCGTTAAAAGACTACATTTTTTTCATGATAAATAATGACAGATGTTTTGCTCTCACCATTGCCAGCTGCCATGCATGGGTTTCTGTTGAGCTCTGCTAATGTTAAAAGGACTTTGTAAGCAATTCCATCCAACTAGCAAACGCTTAGCTCCAGATGGGTAAAATCTCATAACTGGGAGCAGCTAAGGCAGGATGAGGCCTTCAGTGAGTTCGTTATCATGGTGTTTTGGGTATATCAACACTTGTGGGTATCTTACATCATGCTAGTTAATCTGAGAAGTTCAAAACTTTCCTAAGGCATAAACTTCATATTTGGAGTGGAAAGCTGCACTTTTCACACCAAACAGCAGATGAGGAGAAAAAAATTCTCTCTTTCCAATGCATACACTTGTATGAAGAAAAATGCTTTTATTTGTACTGTAGATGGAGGAGAAATGGGCTTAAAAGCTCCTTGGACTGGCTTGAACCAAAAGCAGACTTCTTCTTTGACTACTTAGTGTTTAAATGATTGCATATGTTTTTTTAATGCATTCATCTAAATTTTTACATTGTAAGAACTGAGTCCTGAAAACATTCCATCTTGCTAAATCCCCGAGAATGGGAGTTTTATAATATTTTTATCTGTTAGCTTTTAATCTGATTCCGCTATAAAAAGGTTTAAACTAATTAAATAGAAGCTTTCTTCTCACCAACTCTTTGCATTTGTTTATTTAAATATTTTTATTAATTAAAACTCAAGCTTCAAAATCGTAACAAAAAGGTTTTCAGTTCTTCCTGAACTTCATTAGACCACATAAATTGACACTAATAGGACTTTTGCAGAAGGACACTGGCTCCACAATTTGGAGCTGTTTACTCTTTTATCTGCCAAAAGTTGTAAGTCATCATGCAGTTAATAATTAAGCAAACATATAGCACAGAAAGTGTTAAAACCTGTATTGGGTCAGGCTGAGATGGAGTTAATCTTCCCACAGCAGCTCTCTCGGTGCTGTGTTTTTGGAGTGGTAGCTAGAAGGGTGCTGATAGCACCCCAGTGTTTTGGCTACTGCTGAGCAGGGCTCACACAGCACCGAGGCTGTGGTTTTCCAACATTCCCCCAACAGTAGGCTGGGGGTGGGCAACATCTTGGGAGGGGAAACAGCCAGGCCAGTGTAAAGAAGGAGGTGAGTAGCGCGCCCATATCCGAAAAATAAATTCACGCATGTAGTTAAATTTATTTACAGGATATAACCTCCTCCTAATTTAAAGGTTCGGTATCGGTTGAGACAAAGAACAAGCTCAAGCACTAGCCCTGACAAAAGAATGAAAATCTGGATTATCATACACTCACCTCAATCAAGCTGGGGGTTCCCTTTCTCGTCTTGATTGTCCTCACTAAGGTACCATAAAAAGGGGGGATTCCCATTCTCCCTTTTAACCTTGCCAGGGGATACCTTTACCAGGTGGGGGTTCCCTTTCTCACCTGGTCGACCTTGCCTAGGGATCCCCTAGACCAAGGGAGAGACTTTATGACCTCCTCAGGCCACTGCCACGAGGTAACTCCAACATGGCCGCTGCAAAATGTGGTCAATCATAGCCATCTCGGCTTCTCATTGGCTGCTGGCCAGCTTCCTGGGTGTAACCGAGTCCCGACCAGCTCAAGTTTCATAGACAAGTCTGGACTAGCCCAGGTAGGCAGATTCCCTGGAATTTGCCTAGCAACAGCTTAGCTGGGGGGATGAAATACCTGTCACAGCCAGCTGACCCAAAGTGACTAAAGAGTTATTCCCTACCATAAGATGGCAGCTCAGATATAAAAACGAGAAGGAAGAGGGAAGTGGGGGGGCATTCGTTATTTGTGTTTGTCCTCTGGAGCAACCACTACACGTACTGGAACTCTGCTTCCTGGGAAAGCCGCCGCTGATTGGAAGTAAAGAATAATCTTTGTTTGGCTTTGCTTCCACGTGCAGTCTTTGCTTTTGCTATATTAAACTGCTTTTATCTTAACCCATAGGCCTTTTGTTCTATCTTCCTTCTCCCCTGTCCATCTGAAAAAAAGGGGAGTGATAGAGTGGCTTTGGTGAGCTCATGGCCTCCAGTCAGGGCCAAACCACCACAAAATGAAATAATATTCTGAAGTGAGTGTTGTCAACCAGCCTTCATTATGTCCTATCTATATTTAAGTCAGCTTGATGGGTGTTTTCACAGATTTGGAAAGATGGATACAAAATTACAGTTTCTATAACTGACATTTGTTTACAGTGATGCTAACCAGTATTCTTTAGCTTATTTTAGGAAAATGTGATATGTGGAAGTTCTGTGAATGTTCTCATTGCAAAATATTTGTATACAAAGAATGGTGAAAACACATGAAGTTACTGTTTTGAATGGCAGAGCTCTCAGTGTAACATGAGAGAGATGTAAAGTGTGACTCTACAAAAGATGATTTATAAGCATCGAGTGGTACTGCATACAGACAAAATTACAGGAAAGAGATCCTTTTTAGCTGAGCAAAGCCTTAGAGTTTCTGATCTAATCACTTGGGCTTTTTTGGGATCCTTTCTAGTTTGCATATCAAATCAAATCCCTCTGAACCCAAATAATGTTTCTCTCTTTCTAGTTATTTGACAACAACCCTTAGGAAGACGTGACATTTCTATAGTATCACAAGATAAGTCAGGCACCAAACTATGAGTAGACATGACCACTTTCTACTTTTTTCTATTACTTTTTGTTTCCTTGCTCCTTGCACCAGCAGTAGTAGATTATGCCAGGTAGGGGCAAAGACAAGGTTCCAACCACTGTCTGGCAAAGCCAGATTCTGTACTCCTTACCTGGTACAAGGGCTTGCACTGAGCATGGGCCATGTGGAAAGAAGGAGTAATTTTATTCTGATTCACACTCTCCTTCTGTTTTAGTGTCACAAAAGCAATCTTCTTCTCATATGACAATATAATTTTCTTCTAATATTAGAAAATGCAGTTTGGTTTCCATGCATGATGAGTGCCTGAGAAAACACAAACAATCAAACTCAATTTTCATTGTGGTAATTTTGGGAAGATAGACTTCCTATTGTTCTAGATAGGGTAATCTTTAAACTTTCCTATGAAGTGCAAGAAGCTAATCCTGTGATAAGAAAATATGCAAGAGAACAAGACCCTAGAGGAGAGAACACATGAAAAATAATTCTGTGACACTTCTCTTTTGCTGATCTCTAAGAGAGAAGAAGGTACCACTTCTTATTTGCATTAAGAGGACTTACCTGAGGACTGGACAGCTTCAGGTGTGTTGTAATTATGGGCACAAAGGAGTTGATGCAGCAAACTGGACTCTCAAGATCTTGGAGGTGAGGTCAAGCCCCAATCCTTGTGTCAAAGGGGGATACTACAATGATCTGCCTGCTGTGCAAGCCCTTTCTATATGATGGGACTTCTCACTCTGCTGCTTACTTTGACAATAGCACATTAAGACACTGTAGCAGGGTCAAGGAGCTGCCTCTTTGTAAACAATGTCCTTTCCTATGGCACAAGTATGTCAGGTCTTATCAACTCAAGCAGAGTTTTAGTAAAGATTATGAAAGCTGGACATGTTGGAGGCTAATGCTAGACATAATCAATGGGGGATTAGAGCAATGATTTATACATCCACTTCCATTAATTGTGTTGAGCACAAGCTTGTTTGTTTGTAAACAGGTATTAATTCTTCTTTTTAACAACTGACCTAGCCAGTAGCTGTACCCACGTGGGTAACATGAAATACTTGTTGTTCCAGCAAAGGTATTGTGTCATTCAGTGGTCCAGAAATTAGTTGCACTGAAAAAGTAATGGCATCTGGGCATCTTTTGAGACGTGAGTGCAACCTGTCATGTAGACTAGATTTCAGACTTTCTTTTATTTAGGTGCATTCTTTGTTTAGTATCTGGGACTGATAAAGCAGAGGCCATTCAGATCTCAAGGCAGAATGGCATGAAGTTCTAATCATGACCAAAAAGACTACAACTTTCTCCAAAATTACAGAAAAGTAATGCTCTTTGAAAGGGCTCGAAGAATAAATCCAACACTGGATCAGACTTTTATAAAAATGTAATACCCTGTTTCATCATATTGACCCGTCATGGGACATTTATTATTAAATGACCCAGCATATTTGTTACTTTTTATACCCAAGCATGATTTTTCTCTTTTTCCCCTTCTCTCTCATGCTGTTTTGGAGGCAATTTCCAACTGCAATTCATAACTCATGCATATAGAAAACTATGTTTAATTTCAAACAATCAGTTTTGCTTTGGTTTTGGAGTGTTTGGATTAAATCTGAATTTAAGGTTCAACTTCAAACACAACCTTTTTATCCTTCCTTGATTAGTTTAGTTTATGTTCTTAGCAGCTGAAGATTAATTCAGGTGTCTGCTTCTACTCCAGTGAAGGTTTAGATCAGTCCTGGTTTTCTCTTCTTTCTTCACTCCCTTGAGTCACATTTATATTCCAAAGCTGGTTTAGGTAGAGAATTCTGTGAAGCTTTTCTATCAGTCCAAGGGTAAATGAGCCTGAAAAGAAGTCTTTCAGCACATATAGGAAATTCTGTTATTGGATTTGACTCCATACAAATAACAGTGCTGTTTTGCTACTCATTCATTTAATAATGCTTTTGCAATGCTAATTTTTACCATTAAAATACAAAGGTTTATGACATTTGAAGAGTTTTTAGGTTTACTGATGTTAATAAAATGCTGTTCTCAGTAAATGGAATTGAACAGCTTTGTCGTTGCAACAAAATATGAAGACTCTCAGAAAATCCTAGTTGTTACATGAGGAAAGAATGTCATATATTCAGCTCTTTGACTTCCTGTATGTTTCACTGCATACTCCTTTTGATGCTTAGTTTATATGCAATTCCTCTTTAGGTTCATTTTTCACTCGTAGAAAAATAGGTAGGATGGGGAGGAGGCTTTAGTACGAGTTTCTTAGCATATGAAATCTCCTGTTGCTTAAGGAGGAAGTTGAGACCTCTGGGTTTGTTTAACTTGGAGAAGACTAAGGGAGGATCTAGTTGTTGTCCTAAATTACCCAAATGAGAACAGAGTACAGAGCCAGGATCCTTTCCTACAGCAAAAGAGCAACAGCCACAAGCTGCTGCAAGGAAAATTCTAAATATATATATAGAAGAAACGTAAACCACAATTTGTCTGCTCGAGCACTGGAACAGGTTGCCCATAGGGATTTTGGGATCTGCATCCTTGGACATCTTCAGAGCTTGACTGAGGAACCTCTTCTAATAATGGTTTTTGTCCTATGGTTGAGACTAGATGGTGTTGGGACTGCTCTTGGAACTTTTATTGTACAAATTTGAAAACAAGAAGATAAACTAAATGGGATAAAAACTTTATTCATCTTACAGGAATGCAGTCTTCCACCACAGAGTGGAAGGACCAGCTCTGCTCTGAGCTCTGGTTCCTCGAAGAACTGACAGGATTTCTAGCAACTGTTATCTGCTCCCTGGTGTTGGAGGAAGCTTCTGTCTGAAAACCCACTACAAAAATATGAGGGTCAGCCCCAGCTACACAGTAAGACACTTAAGCTTAGGTGACTAGAATGTGGTTTTACTTGTTTGAGTTAGGTGTCTGATCACCTGCCACAGCTGGTTGATTCAGTTACTTAAAACTAGGTGTGCATTCTTATCTCAGAATTCTTGCTGGTGTCTAGGTTCTGCTCCAGAAGTGCACAAGTCACCTGTAGAACCTTTGTCACATCTGCCTACCTTGTTTTGATGTAATGTTAATATAAAATACTTATATAATGAATTATTGTGACTATATTTGACATGCGCTTGCTATGTATTTGTTTAGGAAAAGTTTTCTTTGGCCTGTAGATGTTAAGACTCTATGCTGGAACATTGACATACTCCTGAGAACATTGCTGAAGAGCACTTTGACCTCCACATGCTCTGAATTTAACCCTTAGTCTGCATTAGTTCCATATGCCTATGGGGTTTACACCAAGAGGAGAGATTTATTGCACTTCCACCTCCCCAGATGTCTTTCAGATTGTTCCTGTTTAGATGAGTTTGCATCTTTTCTTCAGCCGCAACAGATGCATGGGACGAAATCTAGACCTACGAGTGTTTTTCTTGTTGATTAAAAATCAAAGAAAACATTTTCTTTCTTGAATCAGCAGATAAGTTGCTTGACATTCTACACATACAGCTTGTGCTGTAATATGCTACAGCTGAATTGTGTTTCTTGGAAACTATCTGTATCTGAAAGTCTAAGAACATTTATCCAAAAATCTCAAAGTTTTTTTTTCTACAATTCTAAAAATTTAGGTAAGAAAACTGAGTGATGTGTACTGGGAGATGTTAGTGTTATGACGCCAGGACTTTGGAGGAGCAGACTGGTCTTATTTCAAGCTGTCTAAAGAGCAGCATTAACACTGTTTGCAAAACTAGTCTGCAACCTTTTGTCCTTCCTTTTATTTAAAAGAAAGTAGCAACATTACTGAGTAATGGTACCTACCTAAGCAAGACGAAGAAAGTAGTGAGTAAAATATTGAAAGAATATATAAGAAAATGTTTTTATTTCACAAAGTATAAAGAGCTTAGTATGACAATATGTTCTACGTGTCATCTCAAAGGACGTAGAAGAGCTTCCATCTATGCCTTTTCATCCATTTGATATCTTAGAAGAAGTACAAATCATTCAGTTCACTACGAGCTAGAGTAAATTTGCTTGCTGTTGTCTGAGTTCAAAGATACACCCACATCAGACTCAGATATGAATCACCTTTAACTGTACAAAATTGGTCTAACCTCCTGCAAACAACCTTTCCTGTGAATTTTCAAGTGCTTCCTGCATAGGGCAATTACACTACAAAAAAGTTGTTTTGTTTTTCAAATGAGTACTTTCTGGTTGAGTACCAAGTGGGACCAGAGGAGCAGTACGTGAAACTTTTATGAAGTTCAGATAAGATTCTTGTCTGGTGACTGCATAAAGATTCAAGTCATTCTGTTGATCTGAGCTTCACAAAACCCTAATGTTGGTTAGGTACTTTATAAAATATTAATTTTTCCAAGACTTGAGAAAACATCAGTATTTTCAGGCAGCCAGTAGCATCACCTAGTAACTCAGTGGTCTGAAACGATGCTCCTTAATCAGGTACAAGAATTTTAGAAGAGTTTATATAGCAAAATGTTAGTGAAAGGCCTGGCAATTTGAGTCAATCGAGTTAAAGGAGACATTCTTCTTGCCTTCAAAAGAACATGGAGCAGAGCCATGAAGAGCAAAAACAGTAATAAGGTAATGAAGCTCAGATGCAGTAGCATCAGTTCAAGTTACCTAGAAAGAGCTACAAGTAAAAGGTCTCAAAAGAAAATGTGGTAGTTTGAGAAGGATTGTATCTTCTGGATACAAGTAATGTAAAATTTATTTGATAGTTAGACTTATATCTGCGTCTTGAACTGCCAGATTTTGTTGTTTATAAATAGCTGGCTTTTGGAGATAGACATTTAAGAAGATAAAGGTTCCTCTTGTAGAGGGAAAACATGAAAACTAGAAATTTTATCCTGATAACTATATAAATTTCCGTATTCTGTAGACATACATGTATTCAGGCAGTGCAAAGATAAGTTGAAAGATGGTAATGGAGAAGTCTTTCTTGAGAGAAAAATTTTGCCAACATTTGATATCAAAACCGACATGAGAATTCTGCTATGTGGCTTACACAATCTGGTGTTTCATAACTATATGGAGATACTTTAACAAAGCCATTAATTGATTTTATTTGGTCAGCTGCATTGGACTGAGTCTAGGTATCTGCAATGTGAATGTATTTGGAATATATTTGGTTTCTTATTTCTCTTATTTAACATTAGTAATTAATAACTTATCAAAATGTATATTTACGCACATTCACACCAAGAGGCATTTTCTCCTTCCTTTCAAGAGATCAGATGAAAGGGTAGCAGACAAAGATCTTCCTAACTCCTTCGAGGACGCTTCAGGGGTAGTTTGTGTTGCATTTTGTGAATTATTCTGTCAAGGTGATTTCTATGGTAACCTCTATTTGCATTCTTTCAAATGATGGTAAATTCTGACACATTCCATTAAATATTGATAGCAGTGTTTCATCTGCTGGAAACCCACACGGGAATATTTAATTTTATCTACTGTCTGAGAGTATTCTCTTGTGGTATCAAAGCAGTAAGCTTTTTACAGTTAAAATGTTAATTAGATTTTTATAACCATTTTTATCGTTCTGCTCTTCGTCTAGATTGCTCCAAACATGTTTATTTACAATTCCAAAATGTTTCCATTAATATTCCACATCTTCTTACCGAGAGATTATCTTAACAGCAAACCTCAAAACTGTACTTAAACACCTACAGAATCACAGCGCTGCAAAATTTCTTGGCTAATAGCCAAGTGATTTGTAAAATCAGCTTTTAAGGAAAAGAGACAAGTCTAAAAGAGCAACCATCATAATTAGTTTCAAAATTGCATTGATTTCTGAAATGTAAAATGGTGTTGAAACTCTTTAGGTGAGGGATCTTTTTTACAGGTGAGGTGAGGGTGGCGTGAAAAAGCCAAGAAAAATGGAGTGTAGCTAGCACAGTTTCATCTTCACAAGTGGCACATGAAATATCTCCAGAGAATTATAAGAAAAAAATCTTCTGGAAAAATAACCTTCCATCACACTAAGGATTATGTGCTCATTTTATATAAAACACTGATTAGGGATCTGGCTGGTGACCATTTTCCTATGAAGAGATTAGCAAACATGAATTTGTGGCAGAAGCCAGGGTTCTGAACCACCACTGTTCTATGTTTTGCATCATTGCCTACACATTTGAATAGTAAATACACACTGGATTTAAGCACCACTAACCAAAGAGGACACCACTGGTGCTCACAAGAATGTAGCTGAACAAAATGCCAGCCTCTGAAAAAGCGGCAGCAAAACAAGTTTAAATTGTGATGACTTTTTCTTATTTGATCTGCTGGCCTATAAGTGGAAAATGCTGCACATTAATGTGCATTTTCTGACCTCTTTTGCACTTCTGGTAGGTTCTGTGCAGCAATGTGATTACAAGAGATACTTTCGGAAAATAGGTGTTAATACCAAGGTTTTCTGGGTTCCATTAAGGTTTGAAAGTTAGAAATCCTCATACTGGATAGAAAATTGAAAATATTTGATACTAAGATCAGCTTTATGACAAGAAGCAACACTATACATGTTTCTAGGCTGTGAAATCGCTGGGTTTTTTTAACAGTTTACTCCTTAAATATTCAACCCCAGACAATATCAATTATACATGCACGGCTATTGGGAATTAATCTGTAGATCATATACAACCCAATGGAATGCAGAGATCATGTAATATTCTCTTCAAGACCTGTTGCATTATTACCAAGAATTTTCAAGCTCAAACTAACCAGTTTAAGCTGTGTTATGTCCCCTCCTTTCTTTTAAATTTTTTTTTTATTTTTCAAGAGCATCTCCCTGGAGAGATCAGTTGGGAATCTGTTGAAAAATCAATGGTGTGATATTACAACCTTGTACTACGCATTTAGAAGCATACTTGGAAGCTGTGAAATGCTGTAACCTGTTCTCTCTTGAGTTTTGAGGCTACTTTCAGAGCTCTCTTGATGAAGATATTCCAACTGTAATTGTTACATTTATGATAGTACATAACTAAGAGCAAGGAGAGAATTATTAGACTTGCTGATTTTCAGAGCTGTGAAAACTGATTACCACCTAAAACATTTGGAACAGTACCAGGATACTAGAAAAGGCAGAAGAAATGCCTAGCAAGAAGAGGGTCAACAGCCAGTTGATCTGTAATGGAGCTGATACTCACACACACTCACAAATGTCGTCTTACTCTCACAGGGCTATGATTTTTACCAGTCAGTTGTCCAGGGGACAGACCAGTATCACATGTGGATACATAGTCTTCTTTCTTGCAGGATTAAAGGAAGAGGGAGGAAAAGGAAGGAGAGGGCAAGGGATAGATAACACTGCAAAAAGTGCAAATAGCCCTCCCATTCCACTGTTTCCTGGGAAACACAGAGCCAAGTGCCTGACCTAGTGACTTGTTGACGCTGGCACAGGGACAGAAACTCAGATGTTTACAACACAGTGAGAACAGGAGGACCTGTCTATCTCTTTGATTCCAAGACAGGTGAGGGATAATATAACGGAAAAGTGGAGAGGTGAAGGGGGTGGCACAGGGGTGGGGGAAGCCAGGTAGGGGAAGGAAAGGTGGGAAACCGAAAGGAAAGGTGGGAAACCTAGAGGTAGAGAGACACAATAAGAGTGATAAAAGTCCGAGTTGGTAAAGTGGATTAATGCAAATTTCCAGAGTGAGTTCAGGTTAAACACTGTTAAGCACTTACAGCAAGGCACAGAATCAGACCTCACAAGCCTTGTGGACTGGAGCCATTCAAATGTTATGGCAACACGGTCCTGTAATCATAGGGAAGATAATGCAGAAAATGCTTTTGAATTGTGCTCCCTGTTCTGTGAGGGTTATTGCTTTAGGAAAGATAGCAAGAAAGATAATTTAATTCTATACAGAGCTCAAGCAAATAACCTGTGTGCTATTGAGCATAGTAGAGAGTGACCGAGTTCTAAGCAGGAGCCAGTGTGCTCCTGTAGAACCAGGCATGTGCTGAATGCTGTAGCCTGAAAGATAAAGAAGCACAAGGAAGGTCTACCTGACTCTAATATGCTACTCTGCTTACCCAGACTAATATTATTTTCCTCGGTAGTCTTGAGCTTGTGCTTTGACAAACACTTGACTCAGGACTTGTGACCTTAGGCTCAGTGCTAAAGACTATAAATATGAATGTGAATACAAATCATAGCAAATCATGTTTAGACAGTGCTGCACCTACATTGATCAAATTTGATGGATCTGAGCTGCATCTGTACCACTTACCTCTACTGTGATGTCTTTCTCTTGTTGCTCACCAAGTGGCAGCTGCACACTAAGCAGTGGTCACAAAGCTGGGCAAGATGTGCTATTTGGCTAACCAGATAAAGGTGCTTTGCAGATTATGTCCAGTTTTCAAGTATTTAGTTAGTCATTCCTTGTATAGCTTATTAATAACTGACATGTGGTCCACAACCACTTTTTGTCATGCATAGATTATAATGCCCTAGGAGCAGGCCCTAACCTTTCGAAATCACTTGCAAAAATGCTGGTAATTTCAACAGAGACAGAATTTACATATTGTCTTTTCAAAATAAGAGAAAACTTGTTCAGATTCTGTACTCCCACAACTCTGAAGGGCTTTGACACAAAACTGTAATGAATGAAAATAATTATTCTTTTATACATATTTGTTGTATGATTGAGACATGAAATTTAGTTTCTCTGAAATCATGTCATCATGGCAGGTATAAACAATTTTATAATGGGATTTTGAAAATAATTGCAATGAAATCAGATTTCATTGAGTAAATGAGTAAAAGGTTAGCACATATTTAATCCAAAAACTTTAGAAGTCATGTTTTTCTAGTATATAATTTCAAGGTTACTCAAACTATTGATACTTCACTTCTATATTGAGCATAATTTTAATTTATAGAGTGTAACTGTATAAGGTAAGGACCATTTTTTCCCCTTGTGAATTAAGGAAGATAGCTGTGACAGTATAAAAATTACTGTACTTATCAGTTTGGTCATGACACCTACCCCTTTGCACACATATTGTTTGCTTTTCTTCCCCTAAAATATTGCAGTGATTCCAAGGCCTGACCTAACACCATCTTTCCCAATACCTCCTGTTCGTGTCACTTTGAGGAACTTCCTTTCCTGGGACAATCCATTGCATTCATTTTCCAGACCTGGGGTCAGTTATGCTCATATTGCAGTGAAGTCTGAACTTAATTCAATTCCATAGTACAGAGTCAGTTTCAGACACTATAGGACCTTGATGAAACATTTATCTACAGCATGCAGTTAAGGAAGACGCACGCTGACCTAGCTGGATGATTGTCGGTCGTTACGTTTGCAAAACCGAACTCTGTTCAAGACATCGATCTTGGAGAAGTCCTTTTCAAAGTCCTTTCTAATACCAGCCAAGAGGCAGGCTTTTCCTTGGCCAAAACAGTTCATAAAATACGTGAAGAGTAGTCTCTTTCCACACTCTTTTGGAGGACTTGTCAGGGTAATAAGATCCCAAGGAAGTGTAATTAGACACCACTTGCTTCCACCAAAACAAAATCTTTTGCCCTGTGGGGACACTAAGGGGAGTTTACAAGACAATGGGAGAATTGAGATTGATAGCTGGGACATGTGCTAAACATCAGCCTGTGTTCCAGGGACTGGTAAAAGTTGGCCAGTTTCCCTATCATTTTCATGAGTGATAATTGATTCATTTCTTTAATATCAACAGAACACAGCCAGATGAAGAACCAGTTCAGTTTTCCAAACGCTTTGAAGGGTCAGATGCTTTGTTGGGATGAAGAAGAGGGGGAAAAAGTGTTGAAAAGGAGAGAAAGAGCAGCGAGAGGTGGGGAAGGATCTTCCTAAAGCAAAACTGCCACCAACAGAGCAGACATTTTTGCCTTTAGGAGATCTGCACTGGAGGCAGCCATTCGTTCATGGTCCTCTGATGTCCCAAATGTAAAATCAAATGTTTGTACAGCTCAGCTCCAGCTGAGGCGCTGAAAGCCTCATGTAGGGAAGAAAATTAATTTCTTTACTTCTCTTTCTCTCTCTCAAGCCCCAATTGATTATAGCTTCTACTTAGAAAGCAAAATTAACAACTCTGCTCCCCAACAGCAGCTTCTGTAACTGATGAGGAAGGGTAAGAGCTGTGTAATACCAATGTACTATTTCTCTGTACAGATCTCACTGACAAAGGCAATGTTAGCTCCTGTGAGGATGGACACCCTGAGCTACACAGGGAAATTTCATACATGTCCCTGTATGACAACTCTGAAGAGTTGTCAAATTGAGTTACACTCTAATATCACTGAATGTCCAGACATAAACTCTGTATATTTTATTGGCCCTTTAAGCCATCCATTCCCTACAAGTATTTTTCATTACCACAGAAATATGGTAATATTTCAAGGTTGCTTTTTCCCTTTCTACTAACTTCCAGAAACTGCAGTGTTTCCTTTATTTCTTTCCTCCTTCCTTCCTCCTTCCTTCCTTGCACTCTTCCTCTCACTCTTCCTTTTCCTCACCTTCCCTCTCTGTTTCTGTTTCTGTTTCTGTTTCTGTTT
>NW_009719946.1:0-438 GCF_000703405.1 Apaloderma vittatum | reverse complement strand
ACCCTTCTTTTATGCACAATGCAGTAGTTCAATTCTCATTAATTTCAATTAGAAGTTGATGAAGTTCTTTGGTTTATTACGCTGTCATTTGCACTACATTTTCAAATTGCAGCAAGACATTAAATATTCTCACAAACGGTAAATGCTCACAGGGGATTTTATGCAGTGCAAGACACATAATGAAACCCAACTCATTATTATTATTAATTATTTGTATTACTTTATCGCTTAGGAGCTGTAGTCATGGATCAAGACCTCATTGCATGATGCACAAAGCCAGAACAAAAAGGCCATTACTCCCTTAATAATTACAGATCTGAGGTCGTTTGCGATGTTGCTTGGCTTAAGAGTCTGAATTTGAAATTTCACCTTTCCAAAACCCAGGAAATGCTATATGATGAGTCAATTGGGTGGTCCAATAAGCATTCAGACTGCCCT
>NW_009719945.1:19251-51586 GCF_000703405.1 Apaloderma vittatum | reverse complement strand
CCCCTGCCACCATGTCCACAGTCTCATCCACATCCACCTCCACTACCAGTTCCACACTTACACCTTCCACCCTCACGACTTCCTCGTTTAGTTCTACTGAGACTACTACCCATGTTTCCTTCCAGAACACCACATTTACTCCACATGGCAAAACATCTTCATTGGTAGTTCCTACCAGTATCTCTGCCAAGTCTGCTCCAACCTCCATCCCGACTGTGTTATCTACAACAATTGCTTTTGCTCCCAGTGTAACAACTACTGCGTCTACAGAGTCTGTGGAAAGGACATCTTTGCGAACCACAACACTAACCACCGCCCGCACTACATCACCTCCTGCTTTCACGTCTAGGCTTTCAACAACCTTGTCTTCTTCTGTGCCCTTTACTGCACTACAAGGTATGGTTTTGGTTTTAGCACATCTTTTCTGCCATGACTGACTGAATTCCTACATTACATGTTCTTGCACATTTGAATGCATTAGTCCATCTTTTCTTTTTGCCTTTGCTTTTTTTTTTCTCCTTGCCGCAGCTATTTGTTTTTTACAGTAATGGTCTGAAGTCTTTGATTTCCTAACAGCAGGCTCCCTGCTGTTTATGGATGTAAGCATTCAAAAGCGTAAATTAAGGAGGCTGACAGGATGTGTATCAGGGGAGTCACAGAACCATTTTGGTTTTTAATCTCGAAATCTCAGACAAGCAGTGTAAGAGAGACAGCCTGTCCAAACGAAAGGCATCCCTGACTTACCCAGTCGTCCTCCTGGTAGCTCACCCAGACTCTTTCTGCACACTTGAGCATTTGTTGGTGTCTGTGCTGCAGGATACCACCTCCTCAGCCTTCAAGGTTATGAGGTTCTCTTGGCTCCTCTGCAAAATTAAAACCTAATACGTTTTGACTGAAGGAATACCACGTTCCACAATTTCTGCCCAGCTGTGTGTAAAGGGAGCTAACACAAAGCAACAGCCTCTCTACTGGTTTTAAACTGAACTGTTGTACGGTAGAGGAGCCAGGAACGCTGGTGGGGGTGCACACGAGAGATCTATACATTTTTACCTCTGTTCTGTATCCGCAGCAGAGGCCTTGCTTCTAGTCCTCTTTACAAACTGTGACGCAGACAGGTTCCATCCCGTGCTTCTGAGGAGAAGGATTAACCCTCCCACGAGTAAAGCAGAAGGGCACGGGCACTGTCCTGTCTGTGAATGGAACATGGATTTCCTCTGTGGCTCTTACCTTTAGTTGCTGTAACCACTGTTTGAGGACCCAGAGAAGAGTTTTCATCTCAAATTCAGCTACTTGGCTTTCCCTTCTGGGAGAGTTTAGCAGACAAAGGAGAAACTATCTGGAAAGCGGACTGTAGCCGTGTCACACCGCCTTCTTCACTGCCATGTACCACTTCCGCTGTTGGTTCTCCTTCTGTGCGCTGAATTCCCAAAGTGTTTAATTCCTCACCTCCCACAAGTTACAGCCTTCACTTGTCTTATTTTTAAGGTCTAGGAGAGATATGCAGCATCCCAACAGGCCTGCCCTTTTCTGCCCTGCTTCATCACGAGATTCTAAGTGTTTGCATCTTTTTATCTTTGAGGCACACATTCAAAATTTTTCCGCAGACCTCTGTGCTATTGCCAGAGTTGCTGTGAACCTACAAGCAGATCAGCTGAGCTGGAAACTTACCTCTTAGCAGTAACACAGAACGGGAATCCACGCGGAAACTCTCATAAGCAGAAGGATTTCCCCCACTATAATTATGTTTTTAGGGCCTGCTTTAGATTTTAGTCACATTCTTTTTTTAAAAGAAGTGCTTCAGAACAGTATGTGCCCAACCACGGCACTGCCAGGGTTGTTCTTTGCATTTAACAGGCAGCACAATCCAGTATTTATGTCCTGAGTTCAGGAAGCTGTGAACACTGTTTCTTTTCTTTGTACCTTTTCCAGCCCTAAACTGAGCAATTCTGGTCCTTTTCACTCTTGCAAGATATTAACAACACCTTCCAGCCCAGAAAAGTTAAACGCTGGCCTAGCTCCTAACTCTTCATTTATAACATCGGGTATAGGACCTCAGTCTTGTTCCAGTTACTAGTTGCCTTATTTTCCAATGACAAATTCCCCAAGTCACACCACAGCATCAGCTGAGCCTTCCTCGCAGTGCTCGGTTGCATCCAGAACGTTTGTTCAGGCAGGGAGCTGAACGTGCTCCAGAGAGCATCGCACAGCAGCAGTGAGAGGGCTATAAACTGCCTTAGTTTTCAGAGCCTTTGTCCTCCTTAATATCGAGCTCAGGCACAGCCTTTAAAAGCTCATTGGAAAACCTGTATTCTCACTCAGCTTCGAGCTTCATCAAGGGCTCTGTGCCTTGCTACGCACCAGCAGAAAATGTAAGATCGATACATACAACCATTGCCGGCTCTGTCCCATCGCACGGTCCATCTCATAAGGGGAGACGGGCTTTGGGCGGGCATTCCCGTTGTGAATCCGTGGCTGCCTGCAAATAAATCCTTAAAATGAATCAGTTAAGCACTTCTCAATTAAGTAAAACCTATTACCACGCCTGTGAACCAGAAATAATTCTGCCACGTTAACCAGGCAGCTGTTTTATTTGTTTTCATCAGTGAATTGGAGGTGTTTGGGTTTTGGTTTGGTTTTTTTTTTGCTGGACGGATTTTTCGTTATATTCTTAATGGGAATTTGTTTTGCTTGTTTGCAATTCCTGTGACTTGTGTTCTCTTACCTGTCCCCAGGGTACCTACTGCATCTTGGGTGCCTGGTTTCAAGCCTTCTCTTGCAGCATTACTCACGTGTGACTTTTTAATTGTCTCACGCAGCAGGAACAGTCTTCCATGCAACCGAGAGGCTTTTTCTATCTACCAAAGGTCACTCAAGAAGACCAAGACAAATTTCTGCTATAATTTTTTCTCTCTTTGACAGAGCGTTGCAGAGAAGTCCAATACGAAGAAGAAATAACTTACAAAGGCTGTTCTACCAATGTCACTTTAAGCCGATGTGAAGGATCGTGTCCGTCTTCCACAAAGTAAGGAGAGCTGAGCGGCTGCAGAGCCAAGTTGAGACTTTTTCTCATCTGGCCAGCTACAAGTAGTGATACGTGTTAAATACTGCTCCTCTAGAATTCAGGGACAAAAACCTGGCCGGCATTTACCCATGTCACTTAAGTTGTCTCATGATGTTCTCCCATCAGTGTGACTCGGGGATATTCTGTAGTTCCCAGGGCGCTGCCTCTGTGCGGTCCCGCTCGCTCGTGAGGAGATGACTCAGACAAGGTTTCAATAAAAAGTAACCTCACTGCAGCGGGATTGCAGAGTTCACGCGGTTATTTTGGAAGAAATCAAAACTGTGATGATCCAAACAACCCGAGCGAATACAATGAAAACAAGAAAGCGACGAAGAGTTTTGCTTTTGCAGTAGCTGGTTTAAATCAGTCCTGAAGCTAAAAGCTACCCCCTTCACAGAATCCAGTGAGTTGGGGAGTTCCCCCAGCATTTAGAAAACTGAGTGATTCGATCTTGAGAGTTTAAGAGAGCTGTGCAGCCTGGGGGAAGGTTTTTGAGCTATTAAGGTTCATCACAATCACTAAGAAAGCTGTGGTTAGAAAATGGTTTTGTTTGTAATTGAAACCGAGCAGATATTTCCCCCCTTTACAGAGATTTTTACAAAAATTTATTTTCTGCAGCACTCCTGGTTCCATAGCTGAATTCTTTTTATAGAACTGCCCACTGCCATAAGAAAAAACACAAGCACCTCACGACCAAGAAGAGAATCTCAATCCCAGCTGTTGGTTCAAGCAATCCCTTCAACCTGTGCTTCGTTCCTGTTAATTCTGCAACATACGTGCAAGTCTGCTACTGCCTTAACTCACCTCACAGCCCAGAACTGACACGAAGTGGTCACCGGCTTCCGTTCTGGCGCTAACGGTTCAGAGGAGGGGATCTTCCTTCCTCCGTGAACTGGACAAAATGAACACGCACAATTTGGCACCTTTGTTCACAGGTCACACCTGAACCCTTGAGTAGTCCAGCGCACAGCTTTAAAAAAAAATTAAATATGTAGTTACCTGCTGGTTTTCAGTGAAGGAGGAAGAAAAAAAATCAAATCCTGTGTCTTCCAGTGAGGCCTGATAACTACAAGCCCACGGAAAATGCAGTTTTAAAAAGGGAGGCAGAAAGTCAGTCCACCCGAACACCCGCAGCAGTTGTCGTGAGAAGGCAAAACAGCCAAGTGCTGCACTGGTTGTAGTCCTGTAGTTGACAAAACTTTCAAGCTCCAAGGGTTGTGCTGGCTCCTCTACACGTTTCCCCGTGAGAAAAAAAGAAAAATAGCGCTCAAATACTCGGAAAGCTGTTAAGGCCACAATGCTGTGTACAAACCCTAACTGATCCTCCCCCTTCCCAACAGGTTGAACGTTGAGCAGATGATGGTGGACAGGGCCTGCGGCTGCTGTCAGCCCCTGCACTACTGGAAGCAGAAACTGCAACTGCCATGCCCAGACCCAGACAACGCTGGAGAACTGCTCAGTACAGAAATTACTGTATTTAGGGGCTGTGTTTGTAGCCTTGACAGTTGCACAGATTAACCACGCCTCCACGTGCCCTCAGATACTTTTTTTTTTTTTTTTTTTTTCTTTTTCCCCCCTAACTTAAACAGTGATCACAATTCAGCACTTCCACCGTGCCCACTCCCTGCTGGGAGTTCACCGGCACCGGTTACACGGGATAGCTTGCAGGGAGGCCTCCGGAGCTGCTACCTGGTGTTGCTGAAGTTAACTGATAAATTATTCCTGATCGGGAGGGGGTTGGGAGATGGTGGTGCAGAGGGGAAGGAAAAAAAAAAAAAAGAAAGAAAGACAGACCGGGCAGGGTGGGGTAAGAAGAACAGATTGCATCAGAGAGGTCTGACCGTGCTCAGGGTGGTATTTAACCAGGGAGTTAAGAATTGGCCAATGTCCCGTGCAGTAACAGACTTTCAAATAAAATAGAAGGAATTAACTTGCTCTCTTCTTAATATTCGAGCCATTATTTTAACTGAGAAGAGGCTGTTTGGTTCACTACCCTTGAACTTGGACCTGTAAAACAGCCCCTTGCTTTTGCCGGGAGAAAAAACAAGTGAAAGCTGACACAGCTCCGCTCCTGCTGCCGCTGCGGCAACACGAGGCTCCGCGTGCACCAAGCCAACAGCTCATTGTGAGGTCCCTACCCACGCCCTTAATGTTTCCACATTTCTGGAAGCATCACGAGCACAGACATGAATGCCAGCAGGAATTCAAGACCACGGGTGCCCGCCAGGACACCGGGAGCTCACGCACAAGCGACTTCTGCTTCCTCTTAGTAGAGGGCGGGCGTTACTGCTTTGTTCGCAGTTCGCTGAAGTGTAAGTTGGACAAAAGTTCAGAGAATCCTAGACTGGCCTGGGCTGGAAGGGACCTTAGAGATCATTTTAATCCAGCCTCCCTGCCGCCGAATTCAAGACCACGGGTGCCCGCCAGGACACCGGGAGCTCACGCACAAGCGACTTCTGCTTCCTCTTAGTAGAGGGCGGGCGTTACTGCTTTGTTCGCAGTTCGCTGAAGTGTAAGTTGGACAAAAGTTCAGAGAATCCTAGACTGGCCTGGGCTGGAAGGGACCTTAGAGATCATTTTAATCCAGCCTCCCTGCCGCCAGGGACACCACCTCTCGACTAGATCAGGCAACACATGGGGACCGAACGGGTATTTTTGTTTGTTTTAGCAGGTTTTAGAGAAGCACTAATAACCTGGAGCAGACATTTAAGAAGCCTGTGTGAGGTTACTCAGCAGTTTAGGCACCGCTTTTCTTGTTCTTTGCTGAGCCCAGCCTGTACGTAACACAGGCGTGTGCTTCACAGCCTCAGCCGCACCCCACTGCTACACCAGGTTGCTGAAGCAGGTACTTACCGTTAAATAAAATCTTTTCTGGGGGTGTTTTTTTGTAATGTGACCAAACACACCAGCCATAAACAGACTCCCTGGGGGAGCTGAGATCTGCAGGTGAGGTCAGACTCACCTGAACACACCTCACCAGCAATTTGCAGAGAGCAGCTCAGCCCCACACATCACGTCTTGCTCTGTTACAACCACCCTGTGCATTCTTTACACTTTCATGCTCCCAGACAAAAAATTAAATAAATAGACAGCTTCATTACTGTTCTAATCATTTATTTAATCTTAATACGTTCTTCTGATGAATATAGTCTAATATATAGTCTTCTATATGAAAATTCTCCACTTAATTTGACAGAACTTTGTTTTATACAAATAAGACAATCACCATAAATGTTACATACTGGAGTGTAGGTCAAGAATGAACAAATGCTACCTGCTTTGCTATTCAGTTATTTTCACATGTCAATGCCTGGAAATACTGTACTTAAAAACAATAACACTGTTTACTGCAGAAATTACTTTGTCTGCTTGACAGGATACATCACTTTGGTAAGTTAACCATCATTCACAAAAAAAAAAAAGAATAATCAAGTATTTGTCTTGAATTTGTTCACTTTTCTGCTCATGGCTTCATTGAGCTGACATTGAATACAAAGCGTGAACAGTCAGAAGCTTAACACAGTCACCACTGAAAAGACACTTTCCCTCACCCCCCTCCTTCCCCCATTTTTAATGCATGTTTGAGCACAGCTGGAACCAAAGCAAAGTGAACTCGAGTAGTGTGGTGTCACAAGGTGTCCTTTAATGAGGGCGCAGAACATTTTCAGGGGGACAGGTATCTACGAGGATCTGGAAAACATGAAATAGGAGCTCCCCCCTTGTCTTTGCTAAGACTCCCTTTAGCCAGCACCTTGGATTCTAAACGCAGTACCAACAGCGCAGTTAAGGTAACAGGACCGAGAGAGAGGGGGCATCGCGAGGACAAAACATGGGGTAGCCCGTTACTAACCTGCCGACTGCCCAGCCTCACCGCAGGAGCTGCTCAGGAAGATTTCCAAAAACGTTTGTGATCCAAGAGTCTTGATCAGCCACTCGAAAGGCAAGACAAGGGCCAGGTGTTCAAGAGCCCCTTTGCACCAAGACCAGGTCTACAGCCACATTTTAGGTCACAAGGCCCACAGGTACCAGCCGTTTCTGGAAAACCAAACCAAGCCAGGAATCCCTCCCAAACCCCACACACCACAGCTACACCTTTGTTCCTTGTTTTCCGCCTGCACTCCAGCACAACTGCTCACCTTCAGCCAAACCAAATGATACTCGCCCAGTTCCACCTTTTAACTCAAAGCACTGAATTAAAGCGAGGCATACTCACTCCAGTAGAACCCTGCTCTGCACTGGGCAGCGTGACAGGAGCCTCCTTTTAACTTATTTCCAGTGTCACCACCATCACTTGAAACCTTTGTCATGGGCCTGCTCGGCTGCATGGCTTGTGAGACACCAGGCCCAGGCTTCCTTTCAACCCCACGGAAGCCCTGACCCGAGGTTCCCTGCTCCTGACGGCGGCAGCGGCCAACTCTGTTCATCGCCACCCGTAGCCCTCGCCGAGTGCCCGCGGTTTCCAACCGTGCTACCTCACCCACTTCGTTTCAGCAGCCTCTGCTGCACCTCAAGGCTCGATGAGCATGAGCCAAAGCTGCGACCCTTCCCTCCGCCGAGAGGCTGCAAACAGTTTGCTGATGTGGAACAAGTGACAAAGGCTTTGGTTGTTAAAAACACCATAAAAGAGGAGTGGTTTGGGGCCTTCTACTGCCTCAACATAAATCTTCTACACCACATTGGATATTTTTACCACCACTGACAAGACAGGCAACTGTTCAGACACCAGCTTTTCAACCTCTTGAGTTTTAACATTACTGTACACTGAGGGGAAAAAAGTCATTTGAAATTACATTTTCATCGGAAAGAGCACATGCCCTGCGGGCCTTCGAGGGCCCACTTCTTGCCACTTCTCCTTTTATACAAGCCCAGACTCGCATCATTAGGACTACGACTTGCTAAGTCTGATGGGGAACAGAAAAAAAACCCCCAAAACACAGAATAAAATATTTGACTTCAGTTTGACTAACAATGAACAGGCATTCACTACCTACCACAGCAGCTCACCTCGTTATGCGAGACGAGCAGAAGGGTTCCAACTCGCATTTGTGTTCCAGCCGCCTTCCAAAGATCGGAACACACCGGGATGTGAAGGATTACACGAACAGACCTAAGCGTGGTGTTTGTCAAATACAAATACTGGTGACACTCCACATAAACGTTCACTTGAATGGGATTCAAACACATCTCGGAACCTGCCCTTCCACGCAGGACAAGACTCGTGGCAAATGTTCACTTCAGAGTTTGGACTCTACGCAAACATCGGAACCAAGCTCAGAGCAGCACTGGATGGTTCCTTTCGGCTCAGAGCAGAGGGAGCACCCGTTACAGGCGCTAAGGCCGAACGTTGCGAGCTGTGCCCAGGCGAAATCATCCGTTACCACATCTACATCTGATTCCCTTTAACAAGTTTGAAAGCCTGACCTCTGCAAAAAAAATCAAAAAGGAGCACAAGACAGCCCTCCCACCCTTTGTGGAACACACTACAAGTCATTGTTAACGTCCAAAGTCACTTCCCTGTACTGTACATTTTATAGTCTTAATTTCAAACAAGGGTCAAGTCCTATTAAGGCAGGGAGCTGGAATGGGTTAACATTGCAGTACTCAGACAGTGATGTACAAGACATTTATTTGCAGTATGATGACAGTGATATGAATGGAAAAAACCCAAACTGACATGGTTAATATTAAAACTGTTCGGACAGCAATTCACATAACCTCTGAGATACAGCTTCTTTACTTGTTCGTAGTGTGAGCCTATACATCTGAAAAAGAACACAAAAATATTATTTACTTTTAGACACAGCTTGGCATGAAATGAACACACAGTCAGCTCGTGAAAGCTACCGGTTACCTCGTACTCGTTTTGTTAGAGTTGGAAGGGAAAAGGGCTCAAGTTACAACACGGAGGCAGCCGTCTGCCAAGTAATACAGCTTTGTCAAACCACGGGTAGGAATACATCTTCAAACCTTTGCTGAGAGTTACCACTGTTGTGTTATTTTTAGGCTTTAACAACAAGGTGTTTCCAAATTTTTTTCTATAGGAGGAATAAACGTTGTGGAAAAGTCTAAAGACCCTCTACCGGCACTTCTCGAGGAAACAGGAGACTTACCAGCCACAACTTAGTTTAGTCCTCAGCAAACTTTGATAAAAGCTCTATCAAAATGCTCAAGGAAAGATATTCTTAACATTGTATTAATTTGCTTGTGAGCTCTCTTTTAGCCCATCATTCTTTTAGTAACTGAAAACAGCAAAGGAAATTATATTTTGTCTTGTCCAAGGGGCACAAACCAGAAACATCAAGTTTCCAAACTTCGAGAGAACACGAGCCTCCACAGACAGTCTGCAATAACAGAGGGATCTCTTCCAAGAGGAAAGAGTCGCTGTGAAGCGGCAGCTGCTACAATTTCGGTTCTTGCTGGAATCCGCAGCCACAATTAGCTACTTTCAATAGTGACTTTATATAAATACCCAAAGGAGTTTCGGATATACACAGATATTTAGGGCAAACGAGAATGTGCATTTAAGCTGTAGATTCTGAAGCAGATACCTGTGCCTGGAGATTGGGTTCAAGGCGCAGCAAGCATCCGATCTGAGTCGTTTTTGTGTGTATGATACCAGCACCAACAAAGTTTGCGGGATTGGGATCCACCTCCTCAAGTAGAGCTGATCCAAAGCCAATTATCTATGAAAAAGCCAGAAGATTTAGATAGAGGGATGGCAGGACACTGGTACCAACTCCGCCTAAGAACAGACAAGTATAAGACTAATGTTTGAGGTGTTCAAGAAACTGAAGTATTATCCAAAACCAACTTCATTACAAAACAGTCTTTGAAGTGATAGGGTGACCCTGATCATGAGCTGTTTCAACTAGCAACTCTCGTATAAATCAAGGCACAAAGTGTCTTCCAGTGTGGTTCTAAGCACCAAATTGGTGTTTCCTGAAATAGCTTCAAGTTTCCAGCTGCTCTTGAAGTCTGTATCTAATTCAATCCCCACCAAGAAACAGCCCAAGCAACCCAGCGCTGCCAGCGTCTGCTACGCAACACGGATGGACGCTTCAACCACGTGATCCCCAAACAATGAACAAAGGACGCTACCTTTACATTAAATTAAGGAATGCCACACTGCCACCCACCTTCGCTTTTGTGATCTCGGCATCCATCGGGTGTTTTGCTTTAAAGATATTCTGTACTTCTTGCTTGGGACTGCAAGACAAATAGGCAGCGTGTTACACACAGCGTCGTTCGACAGCAACTAATGACATCGGGGGGGTTTGTATCTTGCAGGATTAAGCACAAGGTGAGGTACTGCAATACACCCCCGCCAAGAGCCCCAAGCCCAAGTACAGACCAAGCCTTACTTGCTCAGTTGCTTCCAACGCTGGAAGAAGTCCTGAGAAGACATCTCTGTTGGCTGGAAAAATTTATTCAGCGTGATGGGCAATTTTACCGAAAGATTTTGGAACGTTCCACCGTACCTGCAGGTGGAACAGAAAGAGCACAGCGTGCACAGCACAGCGTGAGGGGTCTGTCAGCCCAGGATGAACACTAAGGTGCAATTGTTTATGATTAAATCCACCAACCTCAGGTAACGCTATTTCTAAGATACAGTTTTAATCCACTATTATATGGATTTATTTGTTCTGCTTAGACAGTGCATGAAAGTGAATGGGCAGAACTTGTAATTAGGCCCTTTCAGTTCCAACAGAGGTTGTTGTCCTTCCAGCTAGCACCCATCAAAGGAGTGAAAATATATCCCTGTGAAAACATACCAGGAAGAACCAGTTCAGACTGGAATAACAGAACGTGGCCCAGAAATTAGGATTTGCCAAAAGGCTGATGTTGAGTGGACGTAACAAGTTTCTATTTTAGGCTGCACGTGTTTCCAGTCCAAGTTGTTTGGTTTCCAGAAGGGAGAAGTTACAGCATCTATTCCTGTCAAGATTTCGTAAGCAAACAGGCAGACTGCTGTTTTATACGGGTAGCGGAAAGAGAAGTCATGGAGACATTGTATTAGTAGCTGCTTCTTGACTAGTTTTCTGGGGTGTTTGTTTTTTGGTTTTGTTTTTTTTTTAAACCACATTGTTCCAAGCGGATTTTCTACCTTCCCTAGGAGCCTAAAGCTTAGGATCAATTTTTCACAAGTCTTCTACCCAACACAGCTTTATGTGTCCATATTCGATGCTTCAGCCAGAACACACTTAACATTTTTCATCTAATGAACTCACTAGCATTTGAATCCTGTGTTTTACCTGAATTGAATGTTCAGGATTGGAGCTTCCATAAAGTCTGACACGCACTCGATGTTCACAACCTGTTGAACCTGGGCACCTCCATCCACTGTGGGGTCAACAGGTTTTGTCTGGAGATTCAGGCGTAAGAAGTGGTTAAGGAAATAATCAATTAACCGATAAGTTAAAAAAAATTAAACAAAAGGCAAATCTTCCAAGAAGCTTCATGAGGAATTATTATTGTGTTCATTCATTCTCTGTGCACTACTGAATATTCAAAGCTCTTCTCAGAGCAGATGAAAAAAAAAGAAAAAAGGGGGTTTCTTCATACTGACACACTCAAAAGCAATAAACCCCAGAATTCTCAGTTGTTTGGATATTCTTTAAGAAAGATGACCTCAAAAAGGTGCAATGGCATTGACAGACGGCACAATAAAAACCACTGCACTATCTCGTTTTGATGCGAATGCTACAGCAATGCTTTGAGTCCAACAAGCTTGGTTACAGAGCGTCCCACAAATCCAAAATTTGCAATACCAAGTGTTAAAAGACAAACTGTAAATCAAGAGCTTATTTGCAAGTATCATCCTCTTGGTGTATTCTCCTACCTTCACCTCACGTCTGAGGGTATCTGCTCACGCAGGACTTGAAGTAGTCAGCCTAATTTCTCTTTATTTCAACAATAAAATTTGTGTTGGTAACCAGAGCTTTAAGGGGAGAATCTTCCACCTCTGCTCAAGATTTGTTCTTTCTACAAGAACTTCAGGAATTTATCAGTAAGTATCTTGCTCCCTCCTGTGCGAGGACCCCATGCCTCAATCCTGCAGCTTTATTACAAGTTTGTGACTTGTAATAAGGCACAAAACCCAACAAAACCAGACACATGCTACTGCATTTAAGGATATTTGACTGTAGGTCATCCGAGCAGATTACTGTTGGAGTAAAATTCAAGAACTGTGTTGATGTCTTATTACCGTAGAATATGAACATACGTCCTAGAAAAAGAGAAGAGACATCAGAATTTTTAGGCATGTCACATGTAACTGTATTGAACTACCTGTGCTTCAAGTATCTAATACACTCTCTGTCCGTCTTTCTTTAAAACAGCTTTTAAAACCTAACCATCATCCACATCTTACCAAAACTCTCGGTTCAAACTGAACTAACAGATTAAAACAAACTGTCAGGCCTCTCCCACAGCAGCTGCCACACAGGCAGTTAAATAATCCGTGGGAGTCTCAGTTGCTGGAGAACGTTGCTTTTTATATACAGAAGCTGCTGCAGCACCACAAGGGCTGCAGAAGGGGAGAAGCAAACACTCCTAGTGCTGGCCTCTGTTCCGTTCCCGGCTCCTTCCCACATGTTTTCAGCACCTTGTGTTTTATGACAGACACGTCTGAAGTCATTGTAATAATATGAAACACAAGCTACACTGCAAGTCAGAAAAATAGAGAAGAATAG
Organism: Apaloderma vittatum; assembly: GCF_000703405.1. Classification (NCBI taxonomy): domain Eukaryota; kingdom Metazoa; phylum Chordata; class Aves; order Trogoniformes; family Trogonidae; genus Apaloderma; species Apaloderma vittatum. Next base: position 38,833 of record NW_009719945.1, on the reverse strand, counting down.
TTCTTCACAACCCTGGCTGCACGAGCTTTAGAGCTAAGCAGCCAGAGCTGGCGCTTGCGGTACCACTTACGCCTCCCACTGCATCTCCCCTAAAACCACCAAGAAGTTTATGGAAATGGAACTCGCACAGAAGCCAGAGACACACAAAGAGTAAAGATTTTAGGATAAGTTAGGCCTGAAATCACACTTCCCTGTTAAGAAGCTGAAAATTAACTCCTATCTGCAATACTGTGCTGGCCCTGGGGTTGGTAACGCAGACAGCCAAGCACTCGGCCTGAAAGATCTTACCCAGGTTCTGTCGAAATTCAGATTTCAATCCAATTTGTAGCAACTGATTTTCAAATAAGACGCCGTTATTTTTACACACGAACCTAGGGGAAGAGAGGGAAAGCGTGTTTTAAATTGAGCCGTATTACACAACGTTTAGAACCACAAAATTCAGGGTTTACACAGAGGATGAAGATTGTGGTTAACCTAGAGCGCATCAGTCAGTGAGAAAGGCCTTTGCAGAGAACTGCAGAGTTAGAAAAGAGTTTTACAACCAAAATCACCACTTGTAGGACACTACAAGAACTGAATTTATTTGATAGGATGCCTGAGAAACTACAAAGGAAGCCACAATGTGCCACACACACACACACACTCACACACATACAGCCTATAAAGGACCAGGCGACAGATTAGGATTTCTTATTCATATTCTCAACAACTTCTGAAACTCATTAGGTTGGTGCAGATTGAAAAAGTTTGAAGCTTTGACTGTTTAAACCTGAAAGAAAAAAGAATCCCTCGTTTTATCAGTTCTGTATCACATAAGTCAACTGAAAGCTGTATTTTTTTTTTTCCATTTTGAGAGAATCAGCCCATTCTGCAGCGATTTCAGTCCTTTCTGTCACCCTTTACTTACAAGTGGAAGAGGCGGTCAGCAAAAATCAGCCTTACGCATACAAGGCACTTAAAACACACGCCCAAACATCAGTCCTTCCGAAATTTACTCTTTTTTTTCCTTGGTTTACGAATAGTTGCAAAACTTAAACAACTGGCACTGCCTCGTTTCAGAGCAGCGTGTGTGACAGCACTGACTAGTAAAGGCAACGTCAACCCGCGCATTCATGACCTCGCGCCCTAAAATCCACAGCATCTACAGAGGTGTTCTAGGCACAAGCCTGACAGCACGCGTCTCTCTAGTTTCGCTGGCGTTAAGTTAATGCACAATATAGTTTTTGCTACATAAACTTATATTTCCGAAGTTGCCCAGCCTTGCAAGGTTTTAGTATTGCTTACTTGTGAAAAAGCTCATCAGCATCATGCACAGTATCAGCTGGTTCCTCAGAAACTACCTCAGATGAAGCCAGGTCAGGGCTAGTTCAGGCAGCACAAAGGAAGAAAGGCAGCAGCGACAGAGACAGCAGGAGTTAGTAAAGACAGCTTAGTGCTTCGTTATTTCTTTTACCTCCTTCCTCAGAACCGGCACTGCTGAGTTTAACGCATGAAAAAATTTATTAGCTGCCCTAGCTCAGTACACCTACAAAGGTTTTCGGCATTAGGCAATGTTTTCCCCCACTTCGCGCCCCCACCCCGCCCCTCCCTGATTTTAAGGAGCCAGCAATTCTTCCCAAAGACAGCAGACAGCTGAAGGCGTTCACTACCTTAAAGAACAGTCCTTTTAGGTGTTTAATCATGACAGCAAAAAAGTTTTAGTCAAAAACCGTAAAGTGCAGATGTATATATTAGCTACTATAAACACAAGCTTTGAAGCAGAGGCCTCACCAACCCGAGAGGCACCTCTGGCTCCAGCTCTTCAAAACACACAAGTATTAAGTGAAGGCAGGAATATCCAGGCACGCACAGAAGGACTTACCCAAAGTAACAGATTAGATACAAGAGTGACAAGAGCACTAAAGAGAGGCAGGAAACTGCAAAAGGCAACTTCTCAGTATCATTAGAGAAGCATTTCATCATCTACAGACAGACAAAGGGGTTGGCAATGCTATACTTTCTTCTGCAGAAAGAGAAAACTTTTTAGGTAATTTTTGCTTAGAAAGCTGCTAGTATTGGTTTCTCTTTTTTTTTTTCCTAAAAAAAGAGAAAAAAGCTCTAATAAGCTTGTGTAACTTCATAAAGTCTTGGTAGTAGCATGATTAAACATCACTTATTGCCTTCCAAGAGAAACAGAGGATCAGGTCTTACTCACTGCAAACGTGCAACAACACATTGCCTAGGATAAAGTTTTGATGAAATCCTCAATGATCCAGGCAGATTAGTTTCACTAATTATGTCTTTTGTATTAAGATGTATCGCAATTTTGTCACATTGTCATTTAAAATTTGGTCTTGGAAATAAATAGCGTAAGACTGCAGAACGTCAAAAGTTTTAGTCAAATAACACTGGAATGTAGCCACAGTGGCTTTTAATATCAACAGGATTAATAATACATTGGACCTATCCTACACCCAGTAATGTAATTATCAAAAAACAAAGCAAAACCCTCAAAAGTACTTGGGATTTTTTCCCCTTTCCACACCTGTTTACCAGATAGTTGCAGGACAATTTAAGTACATCTCGAGATTCTGAGAACCAGTATCTCTGGGCATAACCCATCTCACTGTTTCAGCACCAGCTTGCCATGAAGTGGAGAGATGCAAGAATACTTTATGGAAATAAAAACAAATATTTATAATCAGGCCAGATAAGCCCCAAATTCAAGATGTAGAGATGCACAAGCAGCTTGATTTTAACAAAAGCAAAACCAGCTCAAAAAGCTAGGCAGTACTGTGCAGCTAATATCCTCAGGCTGATCACTACAGACTCAGCTTTCCCATGAGGAGAGGTATTCAAGAGAGACAGCACATCCAGCACAGAGCTCAGGAACCCCTCTCTCACTGCAGTTCCCACCTGGGAATGCATTCAGTAAGCTGGAACAAACCCAGAAGTTACTGTACGTGTTCTTCTCTAACCCTGTCGTAACAGACAAATTCTCCCTCGGATGCCTTACAGGGCGACTTAATTACCTCGCAAAGTTGTCGTCGGAGCCAGGAGCGAGAGGTGCAACCGCAGAAGCCGAGTCTGAAAACACGTCCACCAGGAGGCTGCCGCTAGAAGACGGTGGGGGAGCAGAATTGGTGAGAGGGGCTGCACCCAGGCCCAGCAGATCCGCAGATGGAGAAGGAGTGGACTACGGAAGACAGGACACTTGGGTGTTAGACCGCAGTGAAACTAAACCAAACAGATACCGAAGCTACAGCCAAGCGCCTCTCCCCTCCCCAAACCCAACTTGGAATGGCTGTAGGAGGTTTCATGAACACAGCAATCACCTTGGATTTCAACTCAAGGTCATCTACAGATGCAGTTTTCTTTTTTTAAATTGAAAACAGTTATGTCCATCTAACAGTTCAATTAAAAAAACCCCAAAACCAAACCACAAAAAAACCCTCATCTGTCTAGAATCTACGGAAGAAAGGTAACATTGCCTTCCCCCTCCTTCTCCCTTCTTAATTTCCCTTGAAATCAAAGTACCGCAGGGAATAAAATTCAAATGTGTTTTCTTTCATGAAGAATGGAGGAAATACAGGCAGAGGCTTTTACACACAAACACATCATAGCACCTTCAAAATTTACTACCAGTTTAGTCTGGAACTTTTGCAGCTTGGTAAACCTTACAAAAAGTGTAAAACCTAACCAGCAAAAAAGCAGAGCCTGTACCTAGGTCAAGCTGCAAACGCTAAAGGTAGAGGAAAGACCTATCAGGTGGTGGATTGTTTTCAAATAGAAAAAAAATGAAGTAGCCAGGACAGAGAATCATGCAACAGAGGCCGCATGTGTGCCCAAGACACGTGCAAGAACAAAACATGGACTGTTAAGCAAAATGTTCAGGAATTAGACATCAGCAGCCCACGATCTGCCAGATACGCTAAAGATGAGTCATGGGATGCATCTGGACTGAGCCCGAAATGTTGTTTTTTTGTAAGCCAACTCAGAGTTATATATTCCAAAAACTGGATTTGATGCAGCATAACAAAAAAATTCCCTAGCAAAAAAAAAAAAAATATTCAAAAGTCAATCTGTAATAACCACAAGCAGTTGGAACTCCGATTTGGAACAAATTTTTGACATCTAAGCCAGGGTCACATCAAAGGTACCACAGCAGAGTCGCTTACATCGGTGCAGCCCACGGAGTGAAGCTCATAAAGCGTAACGCATTTCTAACTGCCAGTCACCTCAGTCAAGCTGGCACGCAAACAAAATTTGGCAGCCTTTCTGCTGGAAAGGCATTTCTGCCCATTCACAGATGTTGCACTTGGAACATCTACTCTTACATCCAGCCGTGACTAAGAGTTAAAGGATTACACCTCAACAAACTCAGCAGGGAGTGTGCTATGACATTTCCTCCTCTTTGGTAATCTACTACTACATCTCAAATGTAATTACAAGTTATACTTGCCATTAAAACCAGAAACAAGTATTACATAACGGGAACAATTCCTCCCACCAGCTAGAACTGACAATAAAACACAAAGCCTCAGCTCAGAAGCAGCAAGACTGGGGCCTGACCAGCCACAACTGAGCCCAAACAGTACTGTCAAACATTATATCCACTCAAGGACATCCATGTTAAGTCAAGCATTCTCCACTTCTAGTAAAAACAGTAGCAATCTGACACTAAATGCAAAATACCTACCCAGATAAAGAAAGCAGAACAGCAGAAATTCAAGTTACTCCTCTTAAATATGTTAATTTTATCATCGCGCCTTTGCTGCAATTTCACCAGCAAGGAAACTTCCATTTCTAGGTTTACTGCAATATTTTTCCAAACTAACAATGGCAAAGGAATTCTTTCAGGCTGCAGACATTTGTCCTCATTTACATGAGATTTCCAAAGGAAAACCGTGTCCAAGCACGGGACAGAGGAAAAGCAGCTGTACGGTCCCCTGCTACTTCATAGCAAACATACTTGAGATGAGATGTTTTAAACTCCTAAAAAGCCATTTTAAGGAAACCATTCTTTTCTCACTTGCATGACATCTAAATGACTGAAACAAGAGCTTTTAAACTCACAACAGCACTGGCATTGACAGAGGCAGGTTCAGCGCTTCCGTTCATATCAGAGCTCCTCTCCTTTTTGATCTCTTCCAGGTCAGTAACTGTGCCTGGGCCTTTCTTCTTCTTGAGTTTAGCCAAAATAGAAGACTCCCTCTCTGGAAAGGGAGGCATTTCTTCCAGCACTGTAGCCTTACCACAGAAGAAAAAAAAAAAAGCGTATTAGTTAAACATACAGAAAAAAACCCAAACCACTTCTGAGTCTTTGAGGAGATACACCCTCACAGATTGCACAAGGCAAATGCAGAAGTGATTATTCCCTTGAAAATGACAATGCAGTTTATTTTTCGGTGATGGAGTAGATGTTTTTTAAAAGAAAAAAAGTATTTAAAACCTTCTAAAGTCCTCCCAGGAGCACATCACTTCTCTGGTACAGTGCTACTAAACAAATGGATTATAGAAGACCTAATGGTCCTTAAGTCAAGTAGGCCTAGACTGAACCACAGATTACCCAAGGGTCTAGTTCAGACCTAAGCATTTAATTAGCTGTCAAGACTAAGTGTGTCACGTTCTGTCCAGACCTGAGAGCATCACGTTGAAACATTGTGAACTCCCAGTGTACAAAAAAAATAAAAAATTAATTCAGCACAATTCCAAACTTCCTTTCCACCCCCAAGTAAGTCCTCAAAAGAAAGCAGTAGCCTTTTGGTATTCAAACACTGCAGGATCCTGTGCGACACCAGCTCTCACTGGCTCCCCAGCTCCACATTAGCTTCAATGGTCATTTGTCTTGCTGAAGCAATAACTACATTGATTTTTAGCTCTAAAGCTGACTGCAGCCGAATTAAGTAGACCAAAAAGAATCAGTGTTGATACTGTGGATCCTGAATCCTGCATTAAAATTTCTGAGAAATCAGGTAAGGTTTAGTGGAGTTTACTTGTTGAGAAAAGTCACAGCTAAAGAGTTCTGAATAATAATATTAACAAATACCTTAATACCTACCAATATATCAGTACTGGCAATAGTACTGAGCCTCAGATACTCAACAGCTCTCTGCTGCAGCTCAACATCAGCATTCTTCAGCTGACTGTCGCTGCGCAACACATCTTGAATTGTAGTTTTGATTTCTGGAAACAGGTTCACAAACTTGATGTAGGTGGAGAGAAGCAGAGCTCGAGTGGGAACACTACACAGATGAAACTTGGAATGTAGCAAGTTGAACTGGATGAGAGGACTTAAAAGATGAGAAAAAAAGAATTTGTTCAGTTTTCTGTAGACAAAGTTGTTCAGGCCTTACTAGCAAGAGCCGAATCATTTGTTAACTGGCCTTTAGGACTATTAGCTAGGCATTAAATTCTTTACACAAAGTGTTACTACTTCAGTTCAGTATATTGGAAGGTATTTTACCTTGATCTTGGATCACCTGCTATCAGATTTCCAAATTCTCCCAAGATGTAGCCACCTACTTTGACAAGATTCTCATGGCATGCTGGGGCTTGAAGAGCCTGTAACGACAATAGTCGGTAACATCAGTAAGTCACGTAACATCAATAGTCAGTGGTCTCTAGTGCCTCAAAAACCCCATCTTTTCTGTCACTTCCATGCCCAGTTCTCCAGTCCATTTTCCTGTAAGAGTAGACCATAGGTCTAGGCACTATAGACGGAATGACTTTATAGAAGAGGTTCTAACATAAGTATTACTTGCTGAAGAGCACATAGGCCCATCTAGCAGCACTGTGGACTTCTCAGGACAGATACAGCTACTTCAGTTTCCCTTTACATCTCTAAGGGTGTCAGAAGGATGTTAATACGCTTAATTTAAACCTTACAAGAATGCGCTGAAGGCACCCAAAGCAAAAATAGTCTTTAGTGAGTATGAAGAAACAGAGCAGGGCTGAGTTCTGAAAGTCAGCTTAAACATTCAGGAACAGATATAAAAGAAGCAGAAAGCACATATGAATAATGCAAACAAAGTCAGAGCAACAAGGTCAGACACTTGGAAGTGTTGCTCTTTAATAGTTCAAATCCCAGTTCTCAGATTCAGAACAGAAGGAATGGGTATATGCTTTCAGAAGGATCACCAAGCTATCATTGAGTGCTCTGGATTCCCACACGTGGAAGACAAAAAAACCCCACACCCAAACATGCAAAACCCAAATCCACGCAAAAAAACCCAAACCCACCCAAACAGGCAAGCTGCCCTGTAAAAGGTTTCTATTTTTACTCTATTTCAGTAATTTTACAGGTAATGTCATTTCAGTGTCTTCCACCAATGTAACCAAACAAACTCCCCCCCCTCAAAACAAAACAACAAACCAGCATAGCCCATGCCATGCTCCCTCACTAAAACCAGAAGAATACCAGGCATATTCTACACTGTTTAAGCCAGAGAAGCTTCTCAGCAACTTAATCAATTCTCTGGCTCTGAACATGTATGATGCGTTACAGAAAGCTTCAGCAGCATTTTGTTGGAATATTCAAGCCCATGTTTCGACTTGCCCCTAGTACAGCGAAGCACACACACCTGGTGTATCACGTAAGTCTTTACTTAATTGCTGCCTCATTTTGAAAGGGAATTGACAACAGTTATTCTCACCTCAAAAACAGTCTTTGCTGCATACCCTTGAACATCATCCCTGTTGATGACGATCTGAATAACTCGATACCACACTTCTTCACTGACATAGTCACCAGCAATGCGGATCAGGTTCAGGATGGTATCCACATACCAGGTATAATCCACCGCGTACTTCTCGGCTAGAATTGCAACTTTCAGAACCTGGACACGCAAAAAGAGAATCAAGAAAGTTGATTGGCTTCCACTAGAGGCTGTGCACCACGATTCACTTCCGTACACACCAAAGTGATACCCTGCGGTAGCCCAGAAGCCTCAGTTTCAGATGCACCCGCTTGCTCCCACAACCAAGGGGAAACGTGAACACGGAACTTGTGTGCTGGGTACAAAATGCTTTCCTCATAACACATTCAAATATGTTGCATCTCTGGCTTTTCAACCGTGCACCTAAGTTATCAAGAACAATTTATTGATCAGCTTTTGTTTGCTATCAAAACATCATCTAAACCTTCAACAAGACAGGACCAAGTAGGAAAATGGAGAGCTCAAATAAAAAAAAAGCAGAAACTCTGAGTCTCCAACTGTTTTTCTCAGGTAATACTAAGACACATCTATCCTGAAGCAAACTCAGCACAGGAAGAGATCTCCACGTCATTTGCTATCGCTTGCGTTTACACTGGCCTGTTCATTTACAGGTAGCAAACAAACAGAACATTCACATTATCTGCCAAGTCAGCGTAGATCACACCGAGACGGTACGAGAGGTAAACCAACCAACATTTTATTCTATGGTAACTTCTCCCATCAAGAAACTTTAGCACCTAAGCTAAATAATTAGCAGAAGTACAGGTTTTTGTTTTCATTTTAGGAAGGTCATTAAATGAGTATTTCAACTTTTGCATTTTTCGCCTGCTGGGAAGCAAGAGAGAAATAGGTATCATGCTTCTCTTAGCTGATTATAAGCTACTGGTTTGGGGAATATTTAGACAGAGAATGTTCATGCAGCACACACAGTACAGAGTTCTACCTACAAGTATTTAGTAGCTTCAAAAATGAGAGTGATACACAGTTGATTAGAGTAGGACATAACCCTCAGATCCAGATATTGTATTTGCTCAAGCACGGACAACATTCACTTTCTATATCCAGTGCCCTAAGATCAAGATTAGTTTTGAAAATACTTAGTTTCCAAGATTTCTCTGCTCACCTTCTGCACTACTTTAACCTAAGCAAGCAACGCTCTCTGCTATTAGACTACAAACTTAGATATTTTTTGTGTGTGGTTTTTTTGTTTGGTTGGGTTTTTTTAAGAAAATATCATGTAAAGGAGTGTCTATCACAGACTATCCAACATCCCAATCAATAAATGACGCATACGGTGCTAAAGGCAGCTAGGAAAAAAAAGTAAGGGAACATAAATATCTCACAATTTCTTCTCTGATGGAATAATCGGCAGTCTCCAAGTAATTCAGCATTTCAGCCACAATCTGCTGGGCATTGCTTCGGTCACACATCGCGTACAGGAGATCCACAGCTCTTTGTCGTACACTTACATCTCTTTCAGTCTGCAAAAGGACACCCAGCAAAAGGTCAAGATGATTTCACTTTTCTTTGAAAAGCACATGCAACTTACTGGATGCATGAAATCTACTATAATCCATAGTCAAATTTAAAGCAAACACATTTTCATAATCTTTCAGATGCAGCATGAACTTAGATTTACTCTTCAGATTCGCTATTGAGATTCTCATGTTATTCGCACTTTCAGTCACCTTGAAAGAGGCCACCGGAGACTCAGACAGGTTTTAGGTAATACTACAAAAATTCACAACAGGTCTTTTTTTTCTGTAGTATACACGTTCAAATCTGTGCAAGTGCTGAAAAGACAGAGGAGCTCGTACAGAATACTTCACTATTACCCTAATCGGGCTGAATGAGTCTGTGGTCCAGGGTGTGGTGGTTAACTAATTCCACCAAATGCCCTAATAATTGGCTGAAACTGTCAAATTGTCACCAGGCCAAAGGACATTTGGCCACCTGTAGGGCTAGGACTGAGCTCACTCTGCAGAAGCTGCTAGAACAGGTGTGTACTTTAAAAGTTACACAAAGGTACTGACGCACTACAGCCTGAGCTTGGGAGAAAACAACGCAAGTACATTTATATGCAAATCAGTCTTCCTTTTTTGACTTCTGCTTTTGCATGCAAACATGGCCTGGGAATGTGTCCTTCTCACTTCCTGACTTTCTGGTTCTGCAGTGGATGCTGATCTGCTCTAATGCTCCCCATAAGCTACTGCTGTGAAGGAACAGTGTCTGGTACCACCAGACAGTACTACAACAAATTCTTCCCAGCGTTTGTCACTTTGAAATCTCACATTTTGAAAGAATTATCCATCTTCAGTCTACAGCTGGAGGAGATACTAAAGTGTTACAGGGCCCACAGCTACAAGTATCAGATTTACCAGCAAGCTGCAGAAATAAACTGAAGTTGACCTCCAGCACTGCCAGCACTGCAAGAATTTGCACAATTAAGCAGACTTCTGAGAATAACTTATTTGGTCCCCAGGGATGATTAGCTTAATTTGGGATAGGGGGCTTGGAGCAGTGGGGGAGAGGGCACTGAGACAGGGGAGAAGACGACACTCGACACAGACTGCACACTTAAAATATTTACCTTCAGCGCATTGATAACTGTTTCTATGTGTGTTTTCACAGCCTCATGTGAGAATTCAGAGCTGGCAAGCGTGCACATGCTTTCCAGTGCTAGGTAACGCAAATTAGTTTCTCGGTGCTGCAAGAACTGACCTAGCTGGTTACAGGCACGGACTAGAAGATTTGGCTCACTGCACAGAACAGGAGAGAAAGTGAAAGGGTTAAAAGCAACAGGTTTGAGAACACCCAACACAGAATACTATTTCTACAGTGAAAATATCTTAAAAGCCTTGAAGTGTCTTCTAGAATGCCCTGCTGGTGAAATGAACATTCACATACTGTGAGTAAATAATCTCTGTTGGATTAGAGTGGTGGTGTCAAAAAAACACCATCAAAACCCAGAAGCAGCAAAAAATAAAGCATTAAAAAAATATGCTGACAGCACCACAGTTTGTTAATGCTGTTCAATTCCATTGCTGCAGTTGTGCTCCAATCTAGCAGGCAGCTTCATACTCCCTTCTCCTCCCCTTCCCCCCCATGTAAAATTCCATTTAGTGCTCAAGACAAAGTCACAGCTTTCCACTTAAAAAAGTCCTCTCCTAACAGAGGTGTTCTCCCAGCTCACCTGTCATGATGTATAATTAGACTTATTGCTTCAAACAGCACAGCGTTCTTTGCATTTGAGTGTTGGACTTTCTTGGACTTTGGTGGCTCCTGTGCTTTGTTCAGAATAGTTTCCAGGCATTCTGTTAAACGACCACGTACCGCAGGGTCTTCTGGAGAAGAACAAGCCGTTGGACAACTTCATTTTGCACAACACCCTAAGCTCTACCTTAGGCCTTCCACCTTCCTAAATCTGAATACACTGAAGTATTCTGATACAATAACACAACACCCTAAGCTCTACCTTAGGCCTTCCCCCTTCCTAAATCTGAATACACTTAAGTATTCTGATACAATACAACCAGTTTCCCCTCCCCTAAGAGACAGCTGAAAGAAGAATTCTAAGCCATGGTTCTATTTGGGTGAGAACACTGTAAGATATTTTAAGGCTTTAATGTAGCTGATAACATTAAAGAGCACTTAAAATGGCTATTTCAAATGGTTTATAAGATGCACGCTGGTTTGACACTTTGCTTTAAGCTAAGTGGCTTTTTGAATGATGTTGAATTGAGAGCACTTAAAATGGCTATTTCAAATGGTTTTTAAGATGCACGCTGGTTTGACACTTTGCTCTAAGCTGCCTTTATGAATTATGTTGCATTAAATTTTAACAATCTAAAACACTTAAGAGTACAGACTTTAGTATTCTTGTCTTAAGACAATGTGCTTCTACCCCAAGTTACAGTAACGCTGCGACATAGCAGCTCTTTGAAGACAGCGTGCTCTTCCTCACAAGAAGAGATCCCTGTTGCGATCTGTGCGTTACCTGGAGGAGGATAGCACTGTAACAGCCGCAGAAGTTTCACAGATAACCAAGGAGCAGGAACAAAGTAGTACGTATAGTCCTGAAGATCTGTTGACGCAGAAGTTACAATCTGTAAAACAGGCAGAGAGAGCGTGTCAGCTACGGACGTGATGCACAGTTATGAGAAGGACCCAAAGAACACTGTACGTCACCTTCAACAGAGGCTTACAAAACTCACTAGCTATGATTAATCCAGCAGATTAATTAGGTGCAAGTCATACTATGAGCATACTGTGAGGTCCCTTAGTAACAGAAATTCAGTTTATAGATACTGCAGTCTAGGGAAAACACACTGGCTTTTCTTACAAATGAAGATGACCATCTTGTAGCACCAAAGCATTTAACTAGAAGCCTGACTTTCTTTGGTCCAGCAATTCATAGATTCAGCCAACAGAAAACCTAAATACAGCATCAGAGCTGACTGCTACTAGGTGAACTTGGAATTCCAGCACAAGATGCTGTGACAGACTGAACTACAGCAGAAGAACCAACACCCTCGGGCATATTCATACTCCAGAGCAAAGAACAGATAGCTCTGATATAAGAGGGTTATATGCATAGTGAAATGTGATAAGGAACACATTTGGTTTCTGAGGAAGTACCCCTCTTCAAGGATTTCTTTCCCCTTTTCACTCAAGGGTAAGGATGACTTTGGCACTAGCTTTGCTCAAAGAAATTCCAATTCTTGCTGCCCTGTGACAGAACAGTTGTGCACTTCCCTCGGCAGTCCCTTGCTTTTAAAGTATATAGACAAAAATCTTCGTATTGGAGAAAGTTAAATTTCTCTGAACTACCAGTAATTTGGAGTATAACCCTGCATAAATCAGGGTCCAGCTCAAAAGAGGGAACAGGAAGAAGATCATCTTGTAAAATCAGATAAAGCTGAAAGTACAGGCTCTATTTCTGAGTGCTCTGTGCCAAAATTTGCAGAATCAGTCTTTGATCCAACTACTCTTCAGTGTTATATTAACATAAAGTAATGATTAAAACCGCAGCTTTCAAATACAAGCAGCTGAGAACGACAGGCACCTTTTTCTACATAAACATGGAGCACAGCAAGGATTACAGCAAGAAAGTCTGGTCAAGCTAATGGAGATTTCTGCCCTGGTAAGCAACGAGTGTTAAGAGGTTAGCTGAACCAGCTATATGAACTGAAGCTGAATCAACTTCACTTTTAACGGCACACTAAACTAATCTGACCTAGAAAGTTGAGTAAATAACCAACAGTAAGCTAACCTGACCTAGAAAGCCAAGTAAACTAAGCAACAGTGAAGAACTATCAGGGTTATCATTGGACTCACTCTGCTTAACCTAGACACTGCCAAGGAGACTGAAGTTTTAAACTCTTCTGGGTTCTTCTGTGCCAAAGTCGTAATCAGACTTGTAGCTGCAGTAACCACACCCTAGGAAGAAAAAAAAAAAAATACAAAACCATTCAATTTTGTAACAGTTTCAGATACGGCCCATTAACACTTTCACTTAAAGTATATTTTAATGTACAACAACACTAAGTTTATCCCCACTAAAGCTCCACATTAAAAGCCCTTGATCTGGCTGGCAGCTAGACTAACTGCCCATCTTCAAAATCCAAGAGGATTTTCAACAACTGCCATGCTTGCAGAGCATTTCATGCTCGTTCTGTACTAGCTTTGTCTCCAGTTTGGATAGTACATCTAAAACAAGAGAGTTATGTTAAAATAAAGCCTGGCTGTAAACTACCTTATTACACAAGAAAAATATGAGTCGAAGAAATCAGATGCAGCAAATCATCCAGGAAAGAATTCTGACTGCCACAAACGAAGAGAGGGGGCTTTGTGTAACACAGACACTTTATATTACTGTGGACTAAAGCACTCCTATTACTACTGAAGCACAGGTCCTAAATAAACTTACTTGCACAAAGTAACTAGTCAAGGCGAAAAACAGAGTTGGTTATCTAGAACAACAGGATTTTCTGAACCAGTAAGATAAGAACATCATAGGACAAGGAAATCCAAGCAGTACAGGTCTAATAAGGCCTAAGAAAAATAATATTACACCTATGCAATGACTTAGGTTCACTAGGCACAAGATTAATTTATTTGCAGCCAGAGGAAAAGAAGAACTTGTGCATACTAGTCTTGTATCTCAAAGAAAAATGTAAATAAAGCTTTATTAAAAATGAATATTACAGTAACTCAAAAGGACAACATATTCCATTTCCCTTCCCAAGCCTAAACAGCAGCCACTTGCTTGAAAGACTTGAAAAGAAATAAATAAGAGTATTTAACAGCAGAGAAGACATCGTTCTCTATACAGAGTAGGCCCAAGAAATGTAACAAAGCTGATTTACCAAGTGCTGGTCATTGAGGAGATGCACAACTCTAGAGGTCCAGTCTCCCATGGGTACAAGGTCAGGAGAAGTTCTATACAAACGCAGCAAGCACAGGGCAGCGCTCTGCTTCACGCTATCCATAGTATCTCTGCAAGACATAAATGTGCATTTTAAACACAGCGGTTAAGTCACAGCAGTACTTGCAGGCCAGCATTATGCCAGTCTTTGAGCTCACTCAGCATCCCTGGCCAGGGTTTGAAACAGAGGTTCACTACATCCTTCTTATATTGCAGTATATGTTCTTTGTAATTTTGTCCAGCAAGTTTCACTAGTCAAGCTTTCAACCACTACACATGTCCAGTAGCCTCTGTAATAATTCTCTGCAACCTGAAGTGATATTTCACATCCTTTTATCAGAACTGAAAGTTCATCGTTAGATGGGCACAAGCTTATCTACTCATGAGAACAAACTTCTTTCAAAACGACTCAAGTGGATTAAGGTATATTATAATATATATTATTAGGCATGTGACCAAAGCTGGATCTCTTCAAGAGGTCCTGTATATCAGATAAGAGTCATTAACTAAACACCTTAATTACCTACAGCTAACTTGCAAGTGATCGAGCTACCACCAAGCATGCGACTCAAATCCATTCCCCTTGCCAGCTATGCTGCTGGCACAGAAAGGGACCATTGGAGGAGCAGCCTGCTGCTATTCCAGTTCGGTGAACTCCTTTTCACGAAGCAGCCAATCAAGCATTTTGTACATTGCACAAACAAGCTAAAGACACATACAGAGCAGTCGCACTGAACATTTTAAGAGGCAATTTACACCTCGCAGTCTTGGTTAAATATGTTCAGTAACCTCCACATTCCCAGTAGAAGTTCAATCCACCTATTCTTTATGAATTTACCAATTTTCCATGAGATCATATTATACCCTGGTTAAAAAACACAAAACACAAACCTATTCCTCTCCTCCCTGTCCACTCCAACTTACACTGAAGCCAAGAGCACTACTCTAAAGCTGCAAATGCAACCGACAGTGCTCACTCGGCACAGGTCACTTAGATATGACATGTACACATACACATTTTATACGCATCCTCTGAGAAATGCAGAAGAAACGAGGCCCTGAAGACTGATCTCGGAACACACATGCAGCTCAAAGGTCAAACAAGCCTGAATTGCAGGTGCTGTGCTCTGCCTGCAGTTGATGACCCTAAGTGAAACTTTGGGAACCTTTTAAGGTTATCATGTTAAAGGCCATGGCTCATCATCGCAGTGGCACCTCCAGCGTACTACAGGAAGAACAGCACCTGGCAAGGGCAGCGCAGGACAGGACAGCAATAAGCCTGACAGGGGCCCAGAACATGCCATCTCTAAACACGTGCTCTTAAACAGGGAATTCTGTCTGGGAAGGGGAGAATCTATCCTGTAATTCCACTTATTTCCATACTGAGTATCAGGTGTCAGCTGCTTATTCTTCTTTTTCTGGTCCACACTACATTTCAGCTCTGCAAAACAGTACGTGTCCAAGTGTGGCATTACAGAGACACTACTTCCAGAGTTCAGAAGAATTTCTTAAGACTTCTGCCACAACTTGGTATCACGTTATATACTTCCTCTTGTCACCAACTCGGAAAACACACATAACGGACACAAAACTAGCATTGCATAAGCAACATCTGCAAGCTCCACTGCCTGACATTTAGAGCACCAATACAGTTCTTGCGCAACATGTTACTTTTTTATATTAAACACAAGAACTTAAGTTTGTTATAAAACAGGATCCAAGCATATTCCAAACTGCTTCGTATTCCCAAGAGTTTAAAAGCACTCTTTGCACTGAGACACGTTAATTTGCAAAAGAAATTAGCCCTGCAATCACAAGTTTCATTTTAGATTTACTTAACTACAGCTCCAGACGTGTGCCAGGTCTGTTTAGAGACTTCTAGCTATACAAAGACAAAGCTAGAAAGCTGGTGGTGACTACTTGCCGTTTACACGAATTGCTGTTTACACGGCTAGTAGAAGAAGCAAGAAAGCTCACACAGCACCATATTCTCACATTCCTTATGAGGTCAGCACCTCTCAAATAAGAACTTCAGTTTATAACAAGATTCTCTTTAGGTTCATTTTTCAGGAGAGATAAGTAAAACATACACATTCGAGGCAGGTTCACTGTCTTACATTGATACAGAACAAACACTGGATCACAAGAAAGCTGTAAAAGCTTTTTCAAGACCTTGACAGATTCTTAATTTCCATGTCGTAAGGAGGCACATCATACCTACCCAGCTACAAGTATTTTGGGGATTTCTCCAGCAAACGCCTCAGCCATTTCCCGGCTACCCACGTTAGCGATACAGTGCAGAGCAAGTCCCATGAAGGTGGGGTTGCGGCTGGCCAGATCATTCTTGATTGCATTGTTTATTAAGCGAATCAGCTCACTGTTAGAGTTCACTAGTACGGAGATGAAGAGATATCCCTGTAATTCAGAAAAAGGAAAATGAAAATTGATTTTACCTGACTTTAATTATGCTTTCTGTCAATGCCACAAGTAATTCTTTGCGACGCAACTGTTCTCTGATACCAAATATATGGGCAGAAATATATACTTAGTCTTTCTAGCTTTTGCTGTGCTATCTAGGTGAAGTAAACAAAAATAAGTAAGTTTAGTGTTTACTGTATCAGTTTAAGTGTTTCAATCTACTTCAGCACATACTCACAAGACTGTTTTAGATGAATGGGAACAAATCAAGAATTTTGCTGACTATTCAGACGCAAGGAAGTTATAGGTATTTGATAAACACAACCTTACCTAGGAAGATTGAAAGAGCCATTCTGAAAATTAAAAGGTTACTTCTCTTTTAATGCGAGGCTCGAGGCAGTCTCTCCACACTAGTAATTTTACACAGAGTGCATGTTTTAGCTTTTACATTTCGTACAGGACTCTGCGTGCAAGGGTGTTCCAACTTCAGAAGCACTGCTAAATCCAAAAGAGTGCCTTAAGAGGGGAGGGTGGGAGCAATGATGTCCTTTACAGACAACTCAGTTGAGGCAAGATATTCGACAGAACAGCTTATCTGTTATAGAGACTGAGTTACTCACAATTTGTTTCTCTGTGTATCTATTGGAACTGAGCAGGTTTACAGCCTCCATGTGACCAAAGTCAATGTCATGCCCCAGGAGAAAGATGAAAAGCAGTTTACAGACATATTTTTTCTTACTGTAACCATCCAAAGCCTTGTCACCTGGAAAGCAGAGAAACAAAGAACTATTAAGTCTATATTGTTCCAATTTCTGGTTCTCTTTCCTCAGTTCTGCTGAGGTATCACATCTTACAGTAAGAAGACTTACAGTCGTACCTAGCAATTAAAGTTTCACATTTGACTCACTATGCACCACCCTAGAGAAGAGGGGCAAAACAAAGGTTCAGCCATTACAGAAGTGGGAATTTCCCAAATTAAGTACAGTATTTCACCTTTCATTCACTCTACATCAAGAAAATGCTAAATATATTCACTTATCTCTGATTTAAAGGACTACAAGTGTTTATATAATTTTGTGCTAAACACACAAAAGTTACCACAGACCGTCATCAACACATCAGACAATTTCACAACACATGGGTTTAAAAAAAAAAATAAAAATTATTCCCAGTCACAGAACACAGGTAGCTTGTAACCCTTCCTAATGGTCTGAGAGAGAAAAATGCATAACTCTGAAAAAGCTGAGTTGTCACTGAATCAACAAAACATTCACATTATACTAGCTTTAAATTCACATTATACTAATTATAAATATTCTAAATCTAAAATTCATTTATGAGGAAAAAAAAAATAAATACCCCCAAATTCTGAAGATTTTCACATTAATTCCATTTACCATTATGTATATCCTGAAGGACATTCAGGAAGCAATGCTATCACTTAGTCCCTGAATTATCCTGCTATGTCCTTAAAGTATTTTCTTGCTATGAGGCAGTACATACATACTTTCTAATTTTCCTCATTCTGCTAAGAGCAGCTATATGTCTTCTGTACACAGTCTCTTATTATTATAAACTAATTATCAAACCTTTATCACAGTAAAAGGTATTAATACACTTCCTGAGGTGCACCACAGTAGAGAACTCAGCAGCAACAAAATAAAACCAGCAAGTCTTTTCAGAAAGGTAGAGCTATAACCCAAAGCCTTGAAAAAGCACGTGAAATGAGATTGCCATCAGAGTTTTAAAGCATTTGTAAAATGAAAACATTGATAAGTGTTTCAGAGAAGAAAAGAGCAGCATAAACAGGCCTTTTGTTGCAGTACTGCTGTGATTCAGAAGCTTGTAAAAGCTCCACGGAACAGTAGTTCATCAAGCTGACCTTTTCCTGAGATGGGCTACATAGGAAAATACATTTTTTGCAGAACATTCTCTCCCTGCCCCAAATCAGGAGATAAAGGAGTATCCACTAAATCAGGCAAGCCTGAATGCTAGAGTTCACTCAGAGAAGCAATTTTGATAAGAGGCTGCTGCCTAAACGGCTCTCCAAGCTCCTTAGCCTCCGCATTCAGGCCCCAGATAACCGGCCTGTCAGATCAGGGTGTACTCCTTACTGACAGCAAGGTCAGCCAGAACAGCACAGCGTCAAGGAAACTTTAATAAGATATCCCTAACTCACTGCCCCACCAAGAAATGCTCCAAGATACATTATACTTTAAAATACTTCAGATTTATGTAATAGGCAGCTAATCTATAATAAAGAATGTGAGTAGCACAGAAGATTCTCCTCGTTCCTTTTCCTGCACTGGTGCAGAAGCAGGTTAGATCTCCAAAGCCACGCACACCTACAGCTCCCACAGAGCTCCCACAGCTTTGGCTGTACAAAACCAACAAGAACCTACTGCTGTGGGCTTACACTTCGTGAAGGAACGAACACTGCATGGCCTCACACACCAACGGTAACGCCAAGGGAAAGCATCCGGGCACACTGAAGTAGACAATAAAAGGTTCTGCCTACAGGCTGCAACTATGCATTTTAGGGGGTTGCTTTCTATTTGGACTCTAGAAACACCTTTGATTAAGTTTGATTTCAGCTGAGAAAAATCTAAACACAACTTACATTTTAATATGGACAATGATACCCTTCAAATGTGAGTCTGATATTTTTTTTTTTATTTTTTTTTTGCATTTTAATATGGACAATGATACCCTTCAAATATGAGTCTGATATATATATTTTATTTTTTTTTTTTGTGACTGGCACACACAGCATATCAGCTGACAACAAAAAAGAAGCTTTACCTTAAAGCTATTTTTATGCTGTGCAAAGAAAAGTTGCCTTCAGGTCCATACCAAAGAAGCTAATACTTGTCACATTTTACTTATATACATGACAGAAGACACGAGTGACAGTGAAATCTCGCTATACTGCATCCCATCAGGGTCCTCTGACAGCAGCCAGCTCTGCAGAAAGCTGCCCAAAGACATGTTTTCTTCAAGTCACATTTACAGTTTGCTGCCATAAGGCTATTTTCCTGCT